>NW_008597281.1:42376-64712 GCF_000691845.1 Merops nubicus | reverse complement strand
AGGAAGGGGAGAGCTCGGATGAGGAGCGCTCCAGTCGGGCCGGCAGCTTCAACGGCTCTTTGCCTCAGCGCATGGAGTCGCTGGAAACAAAAGGCTCCTTCGACCTCCAGGATACTCTGCAGGTGCCTTCCCTGTACCGGACCAGCAGCATGCACAGCAGCCGAACCTCCACCTCCGAGCACCAGGACTGTAACGGGAAGACCTCTCCAGGCCTGCTGCTGCACCAACTCCATCTGGATGACCCCCGACAGGACTGTGATGACTGTGACGATGAAGGCAACATGGTAAGGAAATGCTGAGCGCTCCTTTTGGGCTTTTTTCCTTGTTGAAGCAGTGCTTGTGCCTGTCTTGGGAGTGCACAAGTGGGTGGGAAGCAGTGGCCTGAGCAGGGACTAATTTCACCATCGCCCCCAGACCAGACTGGAAGCCACCCAGAAGAGCACCAGAAGGTCTCTGGGCTGTGGACACCATCAGAAATGGGGTTGGCATCATTTTAAGTATTCCAGTGCAGTATCAGATAGTTCATGATGGAGAAATCAGGGCAAAGCTCCTCAGGTTCCACTAAAAGGTACAAAGCAAAGGCAAAATGCCAAGGAAATATGCCTCTCTGTTTTTTTTCTTTCTTTTTTTTTTTTTTTTTTTAAAAACAAACAAGGAACTTTCCCCACTTTCCAGCCATGTTTCAGATTTCTGCCCCCACACACAGCAGCAGTTTCTCTTGAAAAGGCAACAAAAGGGCAGGGTTGGCCCTCTACTGCCATTAGTCCCATAGAGTCAGTGGTAATTTCAAAGTTTTTGCATTAATTTCCATATGAAGGGGCATTAGGCTAATAAATGGCTCTCTCTTTCACCAGCCTGAAAAGTATAATTTGAGAAATATTATGAATGTGGCTGCTTTTCCAAGATTTTTGCATCACTGGCAGAGAGGGGCTTGAGTTGGCAGAAGAATGCCTGCAGGGGTTATCCCGTTGGGATATCCCAAGACAGTTCTGGAGAGTTTTCTGCTCTTTCCAGGTTATCTCTTTGTTTCATTTTACCTCGTTCTCAGGCTTAAAAATGCATTGATCTGATGGGTCATCCTTTGGGGGTAACTCGGTTTCTGTTGTTGAAATGGAGGGGTTTTGGAGAGAGCAATGTGATGGTGACCAGGGTGGTATTAAGAACAGGAAAGCTGCAGCTTGTGGACATGGTTTTACTGTATTTCATTGAGTCTGTTGAATGAAAATGGAATTTGGAGCATGTGAAGGGATGTGAAAGGCAACAGTGACTCTAGAGAAGGAAGAGGAGGAGAAGGAGGGTTAGTGCTGGCAGAATGGAGTCACTCAGCCGTGAATTGCCTTTAAAAAGAGCCATTATCCCATTACATCTCCAGCATGGATCCTCAGCCTGGGATTTTTACTGATTGTCTTAACCTGGTTTTTAACCTCCATAAAATAAATTGAATTTTAAAGAAAAGGAGCAGTAATTATTTTTTGAAAAAGCCATATTAAAAGTGATCAAGAGACCATGCTCTTTATCACTAGCTAGGGATTTTTTTTCATGCTCCAACATCTGCTGCTTTTTCCAGCTCACCTGATCCAAACATCCCACAGGTCCCTTCCTTTCCTCCTGCTGGATCAGAAGCCAGTGGTCCCCTTTGCACTAGACATCATATGATGGGACATGTCCCTCCTCTCCCATCCCACCCAGCCCTGCAACCCCAGCCAGAGCTGATGACAGACTCTTGAATAAGATGCATGGTTTTAATCTTTATCACAGCATCCGCTTTTAGTGTAAACCAAACGTTATCTTCTGTGTGCCAAGGTCTGGCCATGTAAGGTTAGACCAAGGGTCCCTCAATCCTCTCCCATAGAGTGGTCAGAAGCAAATACCTAGGAAAAAAATAGGCAAAATTGGGTAAATAAATCATGCCCCATCCCATGGTATAGCCACAACTGGGACATCCACAGCTGCCTGGTGCCTTTCCCCATGCTCTGAAGTATGTCTTCACTGCAAATCACTAAACCAGATGGATTGAGAAATACTGCTTAGATTAGTGAAATGAGTCCCCAGGTTGTGGAGCTTCCCTTTGTGATTCCCTCCTGACGTTTGGGAGGATGCTTTGCCCCTAAATTAGCCTTGACAAAGTCAGAAAAAAAAGTCATTTATTTTAACTGGAAAAAATAAAATTCAGAACTCCCCCACCAAGAAAAGAAGAAAAGAACTCAACTGTTACTCAGATCAAAGTAATCCTAAATATGCCCTTCTGCAGCAAAGCTTCACATTTCTCCTTGCTGGCTGGTTTTGATTGCCTCTGTGCAGAAATAAAAAGAAGTGCAAAGGCTTCGTTTGGATCTCCCAGGCTCCCATTTATATTAGTGCCGCTCCCCTGCCTTCAATGAGTTTATTCTGAATTTACATCCCCCTGAGGGGCCAGAATCAGGCCCCTGATAACTCTTTTCCCCAGAAATATAAAATCAGGGGACTGAGATCTCTTCTTTGCGTGAATGCTGACAAGGAGAAATTTCCTGGAGAGAGCCATCAACTGCCTGGCTGGATTCATATGGCCGTGACTGAGATCAGGGGGTACTGTGAGGTCTTTGTGGTTCATATGTGCCAGATTTTGGATGCTTTTGGGTGCTTTCCTACCAAAATTGTGGAGTGCTCAGAGAAGAAACTGAGGGAAATATTGAACCTGCAACCGAATGTGTCCCCTCCTCCCCATAACCTCATTGCACACTGCAGTTGCAGCTCCTTTCCCTGTTGCATTTTTTCCCTGTGGTGTGCAGCCAGCAGCTCCCCCAACCCTCTCAGCCTGCCCCTGCTGCATATTTAAAAATAAATGGGTCCCAGCACGTCTGTGAAGCTTCCAGCTTGCCTGGAGGTCCATTGCTGCTCATAGAACATTTCTCAGCACTTCCTCTCCATCCTTATTAATAAATCTTTTATAAATCTAAGCTTCTCCCTTACTCCAAGGAGTGAACCAGTCATCTTTTAATGCCAACTGCCTTTCATCTGTCTCTCAGAAATACTTTAATATCTGAAAGTCCTAAAAAAAACCCCAACCCAACCAGCTACTTATCAGCAGCTCTCCTTGCTGTGCGATTGCTGGACCCTGTTAGCTGGGTGAAGGTGGCACTGTTGCCAGTCACCAAGTGGCATCACCCCGTGTCCTGGCCCGTGCTGGTGGGGCACATTGCGGGGTCTTACCCAGAGAGGTTTTGTCTAAGTCGCTGGCAGCTGCATTAAAGAGTAGTTTTCTTCTCCCCCACATCTTTATTCATCCCATCCAGGTGTGTTTTATGAACAAATAGATGTGATTTAAACCACATAATTGATAGATGGCTTTGAGCATAATGCAGGCTGAAGCAGCAATCAGCCTGATTGTGAGCAGTGGATGTGTATCTGGACCTCATGGAGAAAGCGTTTGATGGGACTTAGGCTGGAAACGCTTGGGTTTTGTTTCACAAATATCTTACATTTGGCTCAAATTAACTGAACTGTGCTGTTCCATTGGTGGAAATCTGGAGTAATTCCTTGGACTTCAGATTTCTGCGGATGTACTTGGCCCTGTATAGAGCAGTCGAGCTGCTGAGCTGGCCCCAGCCGAGCCCTGGTGCTCACCCTTACCCTGACACACTGAATAGAGACAGGATGGAAGATCACTTTTTGCCTTTGTTATCTGATTTAGCCCATGAACTGCAAGCTGCAACAATTAGCCAAAACCCAAAATATCTTTGGCATTAAAATTGGACAAAAGGAATATAAAGAAGCACTCTGTGCTGCTGACGCATTACCATTCACTACAAATCCCCATGATAAATACCAGAACTGCTCTGAATAATAGATACTTCTGGAAACCTTCCAGCTTGCAAAATGAACTGGACCGAGTCGCAGCTATTACTCCGTGTCCAGAGGCTGGAGTAGCAGTTGCTGTTCTCACCACAACTTTGGGCAGACACCTGATTTTTATCCATTTATTTACCTTTGTTAGATCTATGGATAATTAGACTAACCAGGCTGCTTGAAGGGATAACAACCCCAAGGATGTATGCTCTACTAAATACAGTTTAGAGAGAAGGGGGAGCAGTTCTGACTCCTCGCCTGGAGTTGGGAAAGGGGTGTGAAAACAGCTAAGGCACTGCCCAAACTTCCTGGTGTGCTGCTGCATGGTCTGTATTTGCACAGAAGGGCAGGGAAGGATGGCTGGTTGAAGGAGAGGGGTAGATAGATCTGGGGGCTTTTTGTTATTCAAACTTTTCTTGTTATTTTCACAAGGTGGTTTTCATTTTTTGAAGGGTTCAGGTCATGACCAAGTGCTTTCATTATAATGGACACTACACTAGCTGTTCCCATAGCTAATGAGACCCCTGGCTGAGCGTGTACAGGAACTGAAAGCACTTCCTCCATTCCACTCAATTACCCTAACAAATTCCATTTTTACAGCCCAGAGTACCTCCAGTTGCTAACAGTTTGGCTCTGAATGAAACCCACCCCCTGTTTCCAGGGTGAAATAAATGAAAATGCCTCAGCCCGGGGGTCCAGGCACTCCTGGGGTGCAAGCAGTGATTCCTGCTCTGCTCTCCACAGCTCCTTTGCTGAACATCTGCAGAAGAAAGCTTCAAAGAGCCTGTGTGGCCATGTTCCCATGTGCGTGTACATCCAAGCCCAGGTGGTAGTGGGGAAATAAGGGTAATAAAAGAGCAGGGAGCTGTTTTTATTAATCTGTAAATATAAAACATTGTGGTGATGTTGCACGCACCGGTCTGTGGATTTTTCTTCTGGTGCTTCTATTTGGAAGGGCTGGGAAAGCCCTGGTGTGGTGGGTGAGATGTTTTCCTGGCTTCTGCTGGTTGTCCATGCACAAGGCACAAGCACTGAAATGCCAACTGGATTAAAGATCCTGTCCTCCCTTCAAAGACCTATAGATGAAAAGGTGATAAACCTAATCCAGAGGCTATTGCAGCCAGGATGAAGCTTCCCCTCAGCATCCAATTTTTCATGTCTTCAGTTGACCTGTTGGCCAAGGCTTTTACAATCTGCCCTCAAACGACCTTGCAAATGGTCCTAAAAATACATATGTGTGGCTGAGGGTGTGCTGTGATTTCAAGTGGGAATTAATTTGCCAGAGTTGGGTGGCCCACGTTTCGTGCAGCAGGTCAGGTTGGCCATGGTGTTCCCTTCTGGATGTATAATCTCCGATCTAATCTCTCCATGCTGCATGAGAGGCAGATGCTCGCTAGTGTGTTCCTGGACCAAAATTTGGATCCCAAATGATTTCTTCAGCTTTCCAGTGGTGCATAGACACAGGGCTTGGCCCAGTCAGCAGCAGAAATCACTCCCTCAGGTCCCTTTAAAATCTCTGACAAGCATTATATATTCTTAAAAACTGATCCAAATAACAAACGTTGTCCCTCCACCCCACCCCCGGATTTTCCCCCCCAAACCTTAGAAGATTCAGGCAAGCATCTGATGAGTATCTGGAGGGACTGAGGCTGATCAGAGTAGGTTTTCAGTCCTCTGGGCAAGGGGTTTTATTTATCATGTTTGTTCTCTTGGCTAACTGTGTGCCAGATGCAGTTACCGTGTGGAGGAAGAATCAAAACCAAGCCCTGTGAGCTCAGAGGGCCGGCACAGCCCTTGCCTGGCTGCCAGAGCTCCTTCCTCTGCCCAGCAGGGTATTTTTGTGGGAGATCATTTTATTTCAGCTTTTCTGAGCACTTGGAGACGTGTGTTCAGTGAAAAACTGCCCCAAGTCCTTTCCTTGGAGGTTTGGGGAGGGTGTTTTTTTAACAGTTCTCTCTGTTTTCCTCCCGGTATGTTTCTGCTATATGTTTCTTCTCTAGAGCAAAAGGGAGCGCATGAAGGCGTGGGTGAGGGCACGGCTGCCCCCCTGCTGCAAAGAGAGAGACTCCTGGTCCATCTACATCTTCGCCCCTCACTCGAGGTAAGGCAGCTGAGCTCGAGCAGTGGCGGCGTGCTGGACACGGATGGCCTTGTTACAACGGCTCACGCTGCCCATCTGGCCTGGATGGGTCTCTCTATGTGTCCACAAAACTCCCAACCCTTCCCGTGCTCCAGCAGCACCCCATCGAGGTCACCCACCAAAGGGCTGCTGGCTGCAGAGAGCTGCTCTGGGGTGGGCATGGCCCTGGCATATGAGTGTCTGGTACAGACCCACAGCCCCAGGCATGGCTGCAGCTTTATCAAGTTCATTGTTCGCTCCATCAGCGATGCCAGTGCTCTGCAAGTTTTTCACTTGAGGGAGCATTGAGGAATTTGAAGCTGGGGGGAGAAGTGCTGCATTAAGCAGAGGAATTGAAATTTGCCCACACTACACACTTAACAACACAGCAAAAGACACTCCTTGTTCTTCTAAAGCTGCTTCTCA
The DNA here is from genome assembly GCF_000691845.1 of Merops nubicus. NCBI lineage: Eukaryota > Metazoa > Chordata > Aves > Coraciiformes > Meropidae > Merops > Merops nubicus. The sequence goes on along the minus strand of NW_008597281.1, from coordinate 58,342 downwards.
GCTTGGACTTCTCTGTCATTCCGCCCTCGCCCCCCCCCCCTTCTCCTGCTCCCAGTAACCCCGGAAAACACGCTCGCACCCTGTCCTTCCCAAAGCCCAGCTGTGTCAGGGCCATCTGGGCTCCGTGCTGCCCTACGTGTTCCTTTGGACATGCACCCAGGCTCAATGAGGGTTCCCCTCCCACGCTGGAGCTGGTGGGCACCGGACAGTGGTTGAGTTCATTCATACAAAGATTAGAGAGATTTTCAGAAACAGACTTTGGGAAATGTAATACGGCATTATAAATCCCGGGTCAGTGTACAGCCATCTGTCACAATAAATAGCTTCTGTCCCTTTGTTCCATCTGCACTCAACCCTTACAGGCTTGCTGGGAGTATTTCTTCCTTTATTTAAGCTAAACCTGAGCACTATGGACCAGGTAGGAGGTCAGATCCAAACCTGGCCGCATATCCAAGTTGTGGAGGCAGCTGTTCTATTTCAAGTGACTCAAAGTCCCCTGTGAACATTACAAGGGCTTGAAATTTGTGGCTTAATGCTGTAGCTCTGATCCTTTTCTGTTCATACCCCGCTCTGCCTGCAGCCTGTGGCTCTGCCAGGGAGGGGACTGGGAGACTGTAGCTCATCTGCCTCGCAATCGAAGCGCTCGATTCCACGCAATCGAGCTGCTGTGCTTCTCCCCAGCCAGTCAAGCATTAATAGCTAGTCTGTGTGTCTTCTCTATTTTTTTTTCTTTCTCGACAGATTCCGTCTGATGTGCAATAAAGTCATCACCCACAAGATGTTTGATCATATTGTCTTGGTGATCATTTTCCTGAACTGCATTACCATCGCCATGGAACGACCCAAAATCGAGCCTCACAGTGCTGTGAGTTTCTGAGGTTAATGTTCTCCTGTACTGCTCGTAGAGCCTACACCCATGGCTTGGACTCCACCGCTGTGCACTTGGTCTCACTTTCTTTTTCTTTTTTCAATGGGAAGCTACCAACACCCTCGCCCCCAGTGTGTTATTTGAATTAGGTACAGCACCTCTCCTGGTCCCTATCCGGCATCCTTTCAAAGTGCAAGAGCAGAGCTCATGGCCTGCAGTATATGGAATATCCCATTTCTGCAAGTACAAACAAGGTTTTAACACATGACATAAGCATGACATCTGTCTCGGTTTCCTTCTCTGATCAACCTTCAAACACTTTTCCTCTCTCAACACAATCTCCGTTTCTTCCATCTGTTCTCCACGGGCATGTATGTGTGGTGCGAAGGGAATGGGGGAAGCTGTTCATTTCATACTCTTCTCTCCCCTTTGTGTATCGGCTTTGTTGTGACACCAGAAAACCTGAACTGATACATGCTCTGTAATGCCATTTCCCTGACCCATTTTGCTTTAAGAGACTATGTAAGGATTTCTCAAACCAGAACCTCACAGCACCAATGTCCATCAATTTGAAGGGCAGAATCATCCGATTGCTCTTTTATTTTAGCATAGATTGTGGCTGAGAGAGACGCTGGGCTCTTGCTAAACTATTGCAAAAGACTGCTCATATTGCAATCGTATTGAATCCTGTTTTGTTGATGTAGGCGTGTCAGGCTGTTCATTTTTGTAGATCTTCACAATGTAAGACCTTAAAACTGGAGTATTGGCTGCTCTGTGCCTATTTTAAGCTTTCCCTAGTAGTCCTCCTTACTGTAATAGTTTGTCCGGCAGTCCCTCCCCTAAATCAGTTTTTTTCCTTTGTTTATCATGCAGTTGTGGTGCACCCACTCACAGCTGCAAGAAGAGAGCAGGACTCCCTGCCGGCCAGTCTAGCAGGAGGAAATCACCCTGCTGTTCCCCAAATGGAACATCCCGAGAGTGTCCCTTGAGATCCCCAATGCTTCTTTGAAGCCCTTTGCTGTGTCCTCTGAGAGTCACTTTTCACCAGGGCTCTAAAAGGAGCTGTAGTTATGCAGGATGGGAATGGGGTGGCATGCCTGAATCCTTTGTCCACAGCAAAGAGCTCTAGCATGAAAAAAGAGAATTTTGTATATGGAAGGGGGAGGATGAGTTGTGGTGACCCTGGGTATTGGAAGTTCAGACAGGAAAGGAGACAGGGATGGGTGTGAGGTTCATCAGCATGATGTTATAGCTGAGGGAACCAAAATGGGTTGCCCAGGGCTGGAGCTGAGCTAGACCCCAGTCTGGGAGCAGCAGGGAGGAGAAGAGGGATGCTGAGCAGCGGGGCAGGGAGCAGGGGAGCCAGAAGGAGCGCGTGGGCCCTGCCGGCACTGCCGGAGCTCTCATCTGGAAACCAAGAGAGTTAGTTTAGCTTGAGTTGTTTAAAATAATTGTACTTTGCTTCCCCGAGCTGTGCATTTTCTAGCTGCTTCAAGCCAGTTGTCTTTCCCTGTCCCAGTTTCAGCTGGCTTATCGGAACAGGGGATGCTGTTGCTAGCCAACACACGCTCCCCATTGCAGAGCGTGCAGCATGGGCCGGGGAGATTATCCTTCAAAACAGCCACACACTTGCCAGAGAGAAATGTAATATCCTCAGTCTCTTCTCCATGCTATTGCTGTTTTATCTCCAGCTCCACAAGCAGGTCCCTACTCTTTCTCCTGCCCCTCCATAGCAAGCTTTTGTGTGGCAGTCAGCTAACGGCCAGAGATGTTTCCTATCACGGCTCAGGCAATCACTGTGCAGGTCCAGGACCTAATTAATTATGGACCCAGTATGGAAACAAGCTACTCTGTGGTTCCTGAGTCACTTTCAGTAAATCATGATCTGGCAAGCGAGAGAGTTGCCAAGGTGTTTTGTCTTGTTTAAATTGCATCTCATTTTGAGCGAGAGATCTGCATCTCTTACAGGACTGCTCTGTAGGGAGAGGCAGAAATAAATCCAAAACTGTTATTAGCAGAACTGGGTCTGATTCAATTGTATGCTCACATGCATACATGCATATGCATCATCTTTCCTCCATCCTTCACCTTCTGCTGTCCCTTTCTCTGTACAGGCAATCGGAGATTGTTCAGGGATTAAGGAAGAGTGTAATTTATTTAATGATCATCATTAAAAAGAAAGGTTTCTGCTAACTACAGATAGGGAACCAGTCCATGGTCTCATCTGTAATCACTAGCTGCTATTGCAGAGCGGTGGCGGTGAGGACGGCAAGGTCTGGTGGATAACACAGGGGACTGGGAACTGAGACTATTGGGCTTCACGCCCAGGTCTACCCTGTGGCTTTGGACAACTGAATCAACCTTTCAGGGGCAGGTCTCAGCTGGCATAAACCCCCAGAGCTTCGATGGAGCTGTGACAACTCCTGCCAGCTGCGCTGCAGCGTCCCACGGGGCCTGCTTGCCTGGCAGTGCAGCCGCTCTAATATTGACTTAATTTCTAGGAGAATTGGGAGCTCAGTGATATTTGCACTGTGTGGTGATGTCCGCAGGTGAGGGGCAGGTAGAGATTTGTCAAGTGTGCTCCAAGGGGCGGAGATCTCCCTGTTTCTGCTGGAGGTAGATATGGGGAGGATGTGGGGTATATGTGGGGAGGATTTTGGGGCAGATGTGGAGGAGGGTTGGGGGGAAGATGGGTAGGGTTGGGGGACAGATGTGGGATATTTGGGGCACAGAAGGGGGAGATTTGGGGGCAGGCGGAGGGCTTTTGGGGGCAGATGGGACAGATTTGGGGGCAGATGAGGGCATTTGGGGGTAGGTGTGGGCGGATGCCCCTGTCCATGGTGCTGACGCAGGGCCAGGCACTGGCAGAGCTGAACCCCGCCGAGCGTTATTCTCTAAATATTTGGATTTCCTCCCCCCCTTGTGAGTAAGCAGCCCGAGTCTTGTTCCAGAACAAAAACTGGAGAACAGTTAGCAACCACCTGAATAGGCACAGGGAGATGTACAGCTGTGGAGAGCGAGCTATAAAACATTGTCTCTCATTTTCTTTTTCACAGGAACGGATTTTCTTAACACTTTCCAACTACATCTTTACAGTTATCTTCCTGACTGAGATGACAGTTAAGGTAAATGAAGCCTGTATTATATTAGTTGTATTTTATTATAGTGGACTGGCACAACCCCTAGGTCTACCAGTAACAAACAAGGTTCCTCTTCTGAAGTGTATTCAAATACCCATCACATGCCTTATTCTGAGCACGTTTTACATCAGGACAATTTAACTGAAGTTGCTCTTGATTTACACCATTATATGAGCAATGGGATGCTTCAATTCAGCAATCCTTCCCTATTCAGCAAAGCTCTTGAGCACATGCTTAACTTCAACTGTGCATGTAAGTCCCATTGTCTTCCACAACTGATTGTCCTCAACAGCCTAAGCAGCTCTGTGCTTTCCTGAGGGGGAGAGACTTAAGCACGTTGAAACACTTTGCTGGATTTGAGGCAGGAGGCTCAGAAACCTATTGCTGTAAATCTCTCTTGGGTAATTCGTAATCATCTCACAGAACAATTGCTCTTTCTTTGGAAAGTTTCTCTAATTTCTTTATTTGCAAAGCTTGTAACTGATTGCTTTGGGTCAGCCACTCTGAACCTTACTCCAGTCTATAGGAATAAAATATGATCAAACTTTTTATGCCAGAGCTAAACACGTTAGGAAGTTTTGTGCAGCTATATTTAGCTGCATTAAAAATACATCAGCTGTAAGGGACAATCTGGGATGTTTTTGCAGAGGTATTTTTACAATCCTTGCAATATAACACTTTGCTGATTTGTCTAATTAGGCTTCTATACTGGGAAGCAAATGGACTCACAGACTTGTATCTGTAAATAATGCGTTCTCAGCAGGTTGCTAACTGGAAGAAACATACTGGATGCCATAGTCATAATTTGTTGCAACTTGATGTCCGGGCAGGTGGTGGCACTAGGCTTGTGTTTTGGGGAGAAAGCCTACTTGAAAAGCAGCTGGAATGTGCTGGATGGGGTGCTGGTTCTCATCTCTGTCATCGACATCCTGGTCTCAATGGTATCAGACAGTGGCACGAAAATCCTGGGGATGCTCCGAGTTTTGAGACTGCTGAGGACGCTGCGGCCATTAAGGTAACCAGGGGATGAGTGCAGAGCGTGTGTCAAAGGGGGAGCTGAGCCTCATCTGCAAACAGCAGCACTTGTGCCAGGGCAGGAGTAGTCGAGGCAAGGGTACGGCGGCTGGCACCAGAGTTGCGCCCAGTCTCCTGCTGCTCCGCAGACAATGAGCGGCCGCGGGTCCTGCAGAGCCATCAGGAGCTTTGGGCACGTGCCGTGTTCTGGGACCAGCCCCAAGTGCAGTAGTAAGCTGATCAACGCCTCCTTTGCTCATTAAAACACACATCCCCTGCTATTTGTGTTCTCATTTGCTCTGTGTAAAGTGCAGCTTAACAGCTTCTTCTCCCCCTTTCCTTCAGGCAGTCGATGGCTTTTGTAACAAAGAAGGAAATTAGTAGCAGGTGGCAGATCATTTTTAAGGAAGCAGAGACTAAACTGTTGCTTAACCTAGAATGCAAAGAAGCCTGTTTTTTCCCCTCCTCAGTTCCCCATTAATTTTACAGAGAAATTTAGTTTGAAAATTGCCCAGACAAGATGAAAGCAATTGTCCTGCTAACTTGGTCCCCCATCTCTGGCAGCGGCAGTATCCCACGCTTCAGGGGCAGGCACCCCTCTGACAAGAACCTGCCCAACGACCAGCTTCTTCCAAACAGGCATCTGTTTTGTCCTGTACCCCAAGGCATGAAGGTTTCTCTCCATGCTAAATGCAATCCTTCTTTAATACTATTGTTGCTGCTCTTGTTATGCAGCAGCTAATAAACCTTCCTGCTCAAAGCAGCTTTGTGCGCCTGTCATATCTTACTGCTGCTTCTTTCATAAAAGGTTTGCTTTGAGTCAGGATTTTCTTTTTCAGGACAGAAAATAGGATCCTGCTTCTGACAGAAGATGTTGTTTTACTACCCCTGTGTGAATAATAAGTCTAAATAACAATGGCCATGCCTATATGTATACCTTTCAAATATTCTGAGCAGCTATAAAAGACGTTCTGTTAAATTTGGCTATGTGTATGTTGTGCCTGGTGAGTTTTAGGATGTGAGCTGGTTTTAATAATTTTTATTTGAACAGGTAGTGCCATTGGTGTGGTTCAGCTCCATGACCATGTGTCCGGATTGTCTTCCTACATGACTCCAATTGATACTTTTTCTCTTCTTGTGTCCCCTGGCATCTCTGTGTCAGCTGTTGTTTCTGGGGTAGTTTCTGCCAGATTGCTGGTTTGGTAAATCTGCTCTCCTCATCCTTTTTGGCTGATTTTTGACCTGTGTTAAGAAAACCTACAAAATAATCTGGATAGTTCTGGATAAAGGAAGCATTGATTTCCCATCTCTGAATTGTGGAATGAAAGTTTCTTTTTTGAGGAGATGTGGTTAAATTGGATCTAGAGGAAGAGCCACCTCTCTGACCTAGTAAAAGCCCTGTACGCTTCTTTGCAGATCTATAGGTCTGCCTGGCCCAGACCTGGGTCTTTGTTTGCTAGAGCCTTTCTCTGCAGTCACCTGTGTGCATGAGTAGTCTGCAGTTCTGGGGAATAGTCCAGTGGGTAACTGCAGGCTGGAGGAACACCTGCTATCTGAAGCATGTGCAGGATTAGACTCTTCCATTGCTATCCCGTTCTTGTTGACATTTGATAGGTTTTCTCAAGAGAGTTGTGTGAATGTTTTCAGCCAACGTGCTGCTTTCTACTACAAAGGATACGTAAAAAGCCAGCAACAAGCCCATTCCCTAAATATGTTCAAAATCAGCTCTATTCCCCTGTAATTAGATTTGTAGGAAATGAAAAAGCAGCCATCAAACCGGGGGCTTTTCACTAAGTCATAAATCTCCACATGTGGAAACCCATCTGCCTCTGTGCTGCACATCTGGGCTGCCCTGGGCCCACAGCTGCCCACAGCTGCCCACAGCTGCCCGCTCTGCCTTTGCCGTGGGCTGTGCCACACAGCCTGTGGATCTGCCTGCCAGGCTCAGCTGCATCAGCGTGGGATGACAGCTGGGACAGGTGACCCGAGGTCTTTGGCCACTGTGGCTCCAGTGGCCTGGCAAAGTTCCCTGTGGAGAGCAGACTGATCTCCTGCCTCTCCAGGAAGGCGCGGGGCAGAGACCGAAGCGACTGCTCCGTCCCCACCGCAGAGGAGCTGACCTGGCTCTTTCTCTCCTTCCCTTCTGGAGGCACTCGGGGACCTGGCTGCAGGGAGGACACCCTCACAGAGAAGCCAAGCCACGACCATGCATGTCACACTGGAGAGCAGGGACAGCCCTCAGTGTCCCTGCACTGCCTTTCCTGGCTGATGGTCTAAAGGGGTTCTTCTTGCAAAAGACCTCCATCGTTCTGGCTCTTATTTCCTCCTGTGAAAACAACCCCGCTGCCTTACACAGCACACAAATCCCTGCGTGCTTGTGCCTTTTGCACAGGCATTAAAAAAACCACTGGCCTGTGTGCCAGTCATGGGCTTTTGATTGCATGATTGATTATCAGCCTCCAAATTGAATCCATGAGGATTCAAGCACAGCTTTATGACCAAAATTCCAAAAATATATTCACAAAAGGAGTGACATTTAAAGATGTTTCCATGACCCTCTGAAGTTTCAGCCAGTAGAGGGATTGCTTTTACAATAACATTCCTTCCTAATGCGTTCAACCTGCTGTTGTTGTGATCAAGTGTTGTAGCTTAAGATACAAGAGGAATCAAAACTGAAAATGTATTCAGAATTAATGTGGACGGACTTCAATGCTGTTACTCCCTACAGAGCCTAAGCTTTGACTTCCAAAGCAGATGGATAAATAATTCACTTTTAATACCATCACAGTATGAAATAGTCATTTCATAGACTCTCTTCTATCTATCATATTATCACCTTTGCTAATTTTTTTTTAATCTGTGGAGGAAGGTCTTCATTAATGCTGATCTGCTACTTCATCTAAGTGCTACTTCTTCTGAGAGCTCTGCTCAGACTAGTAGGCTTAACGTTAGTAAAAGTGATCCAGCAGGGGCGAGGCTGGCAGTGAGTTTGGAGTGTCTCACACCAGGGGGTTAGCAGCACTGGGAATGCTGAGACCAGCAGAACCAGGAGGTACTTGAGGGATTAACATTTCTTTACCTGAAAAAAAAAAATCAAAAAGGCCTCATTTCAATTTCCCCATTTGCAATATGCCTAAAGCAGTCTGAAATTGTCCTTAGTGTACCTTTGGCCAGTCTACATCTCTGGCACAACCAGAGGGCTCCCTATCAGCTGAATCCTTCAGTGACAAGCCACGGGAGTGGTGGGTTCACAATCCTAGTATCAGCAGGACCTTGGGCAATACTGATGAGGTGCAGGGATGCTGTGTGTGGACGTATTAGAGCTGACACTAATAATCTGGAAATGCTGAGGATTTTATTGCCCCTTCTTAGGGAGTTATCAGACTCATGGGAGAGTGGCAGGAGTCTTTGCAGACTTGCCTTGACTTTGGGTCAGGCCCGTTGTCTGAGACAGCTCCAAGGTCTGAAGGTTTTCATTAGCGAGAACTATTATTTTTCAAAATCTTTTCAAAGTCATCCCTCCCTGTAGGGCTGGAAACAGCACTGATCTGGAGCTAAACTGGTGGCAGCTTTTACCCTCATGCATTCTCATTCGAGGAATTCCCTGGTTGCTCAAATCACTGAAAGAGCCAAATGCTGCAGTTTCTCAGCCTTTTTTTTCTCAACATACATGACTTTGCGAAGTCAGACGAGTAACCTCCTATTTTCTCTCTCTGCTGGATACCAAATAGTATCTCACAAGGGAAATCACTTTATTATTTCCTGAATAGGCTTTCTTAATAAGTGTCAGAGAAAATTATCAACTTTAGACTCTAGAGGCTAAATTTCTTCCTTGCTCCCCTAAATTTGAGGATGCTGAAGTAGTTTAGACCACAGGCCTTCAATTTAAAGACCTGACTTTGGTTCCATACTGTGTGACAGTGGACAGAATAAATAAGTCAGGATCCCAAAAGGCACCAAAGCACCTAATTTCCATTGAAATCATTGGAAATGTGTTGCCTGCATACCTTTGAGAAAATGGCTTGTGGTCCTCCTGTGCCTCGGTTTCCCATCTGCAGTTTGGCAGTTGTAGGATTTCACCCAGGGCTGTGTGAGAGATGATGAGGTCTTTAGACCACCTCAGGATCCAGACGTGAGACTCAGCCTCATACTGTCCAGCCCAATACTTGCTTCGTGTGCTCAGATGGTGTGGGAAGAGCCCTTGCCATGCAGACACTGCCCGTTGAACTGGACTAACCAGCTCTTTGGATTGGGCACACTAACCTGCTGTCCACCCTCCTCTGGTAGCTGGCCTGGGCTCTGCTCTCAGCCTCGGTGCAGGTGCAATGTGGCAGCAGCAGTGTAGCTGCCCCCGTGAGGACCTCAGTCTGGGCTAATTCAGGTGGGCACTTTAGGCAGCCAACACCGACCAGTCTCCAAGGCTGCAGGGGGTCCACACCGTCCCAGGGGGGCATCTCAGCCTTCAGTAGCCTTCTGCTCCCCGAGCAACATCACCCCCCAGCTCATTCCCTAATATAACTTGGATCTGAGCACCAGGGAAGCTGAGGTGTCTGAAATAGGGAGCCACAGCAGCTCCCTGGCAGAGGCACCCAGCGTGAGGAACAGCAGCTTCTGCCTTGTGTGCTCCACTGGCAAGGGAGGGGATAAAAATACCACCATCTGTTTCTTTTTTAAAATTATAATTGATGAGTTACCCTTGACATTTTGAGTAAATATTTAACCAGAAAAAAAAAGGGAAATAATTTTTAGCTTTGCAGGATGCTGTTTAAAGCCAACAATTTTTGAAAGACCTGGTGCTGGTGTGCTGAGCACTGCAGTTTGCTAAGCCTGTCAGCTCTGGGGCAAGAGAGGGTTGGTGCAGGCTTGGCTGGGCTCCCAGCTAAGACCACGCATGTCAGGCATGTGGAGGTGTCCATGGGGATCTCTTCTGGGAGCATCATGCCCAGGATGGGAAGAGAGGAGGAAAATTTGGATCCTCTCCAGGCAACAAAACTCCAGCTGTGTTTCAGGTAGTGCAGCCAGATGTGTGGTGGAACAGGAGAGGCAGAGGGAGGACTCCCCTGGCAAAAGAGAACCAGGCAGAAGAGGAAGGTGGGGAAGTCTGTGGCACTTTTGAGTGCCAAGTGTTCAAAGGAGTCGCCTGCCAGTGCCCAGAAGCACACAGGCTCTTCCCTCCTGCTGAGATCCACAGCAGACAGCTCTCTCTGCCTTGGGAGGGCACCGTCTCCCGGGCATCTGTACAAACTGATTTACAGTGCTAGTGAAATACTTCATTCCAGCTGGCACCATGAGGAGGGGGGCATGAACCTCTCCAGATGCCTTTTGCAGCCCCCCAGCTCTCCGCCTTCAGCTCTGTGAGCCTGAGTATGTCGTTCCTCTCACCTAGCACAGTGAGAGAGTTTCTTTAAATCACACAAGCCTTGTCCTTTCACTGTAGTGGTGTCCTTGAGAATACAGTACAGGCTCTCCTTTTTTTTTTTCTTTTTTTTTTTTTTTTTATGCTTGCTCCAGTCATGGTGTCCACATTATTCTTCCCCAACCTTCCCATGTGATCTAAGCCTCTGTCAGGAAATTCTGTGTGCTACCAGAGCACTCTCTTTGCCCTCTCTTTCCCAACCTGGACAGGCTACAGGCATAGGGTCCAAACCAAGAAGCTGGATTCCCAGAAAGGTGTGATCAAGGCTGGAAACCTAGAGAGCTCTTTGGACTGAATGATAGGAAAGGGAAAATGCCAAAGCTTGAATGTACCATGGTGAATGGTGATCAGCAAACAGATCAAGGACAGGTAGTGGGTTAGGTTGAAACCATCATTCCAAGCTTGAAATATGAGACTAGCCTATATATCTTCCTTTACTAGGTCCTCCTCCAGTGACTTTTCTGGCCTGGCTTCTCATATGTGGTCTCTTCTTCCTCTTCTTTATACAAATCTGTATGTGTAGACAGAGATCCCTTTCCCAAACACCTCCATAATCTCATCGGTCAATCTTCCAGAAGTGCTTCTTCTATCATTTTTTGAGTTATTTGCTGTTCTAAAAAGAACCCTAAAGATGTTTTCTCCTCATCTTCTCTCTTGATAGGAGGCAGAACTGGGCAAGAATAGTTCTAACATAGCTTTTGTGCTTACTTGCCCCCACAGAGTCATTAGTCGAGCCCAAGGACTGAAGCTGGTGGTGGAGACTCTCATGTCATCCCTGAAGCCCATTGGGAACATCGTGGTCATCTGCTGTGCCTTTTTCATAATCTTTGGGATCCTGGGAGTTCAGGTAAGCTCCCTGTAAGCCTCAGCACCTAACCAAAAAGGGTAATGAGCACCAGATGGCCCCACATCTGGGTATCTGTACCAATGGGCACACCATAAGCCTTTCTGAAACTGAACCAATGGGCTTTTTGACCTTTCTGGGGACATTTCTTGCTCCTAGCAAGGAGGAAGCAGATTACCCATTATTGGTTAGCCATTAAAACCTAACAACAGTGGCCCAGCAACATGCATCCCTAGCCACAGCTGAAGGAGCAATGGTTAGACCCAGATAGTGGGGTTGGTTTTACCTGTCTCTGGTTCCATCAAGATCCAGGTCTAGAAACATGGGTTGGTTTTGAATCTGTAACTTTGCCATAGTTAAAAACCTGGAATGGCTCAGACCCAAGGGCTTAGGTGGCTCTCGGTCTCCACCCCAGCAGCAGAGCATGACCCTTCTAATGCTCTCAAGACTTTTGTTCCTGACTTCCAAGTCTTGGCTATGTGTCACTTGACCTGTTGAACTTCCTTGAAGCTTCCCTGTTGCATGTGGTACAAAAGCCAAGGTGATGACCCCCTCAGGGGTACAGAATGGGCTTTCTGCATCCTTTCCTCACCTCAAGGACTACTGCTATCTCTGCAGTGGGACATGAAGCAAAATATTTTCCCACTTTACTCTCCTGGCCACACCACAGAAAGATCAGGCCTGGGACATGACCTATTTCACCAGAAAAACTTTGCTCGGGAAAACTGTTAAATCCCATTCCTCTGGGATTCCTCTGGGAATGGGATTCAACCAATGGGGAAACAGGACTCTCAAACCTGAAATTGTTCATTTCTAAACTCCAGAGAGCTGACATGGAGATTCATTGAGATTCTGACAGTTTGTATAGCTGACAGCTTGCAGAAACAGAGATTTCTGAATCTGCTTCCTGCCAACTCTGCTGGCACTATCCTCAGTCCCAGGAGTGCAGGAACCTGGGGAAAAGTGGCAGAGTTTCCAATGCGATTGGTTTCTCATTACCTGGGAAGGAGAGATGGTTTCATATAACTATTCTGACATAACACTTACTTTTTTCTGAAGTTTATCTGATCTGTCACAGCTAGCTTTGGAAAGCTGCTCTGTTTGTTTTTGTTTTGGAAAGGTGTCTTATGTAGTATTTTATACTAATATACTGTTTAAATAATAAATACAGCATTGAAAATAAACAGAGAAGAAAATCCTGCCATCCATAACCACCTCAGCAGCTAGATTGCCTTAGCATTACAGTACAACAGCATCCATCCATTATAATAAACAAATTCATGAAACTAAGCATATCTCATAAAACAATATAGAACTCAGACACAGGAAAATTTATGCCAAACAACAAAACTTGCAGTATGCTCTTTGAATTTCCTCCCCGCTAATTGTGATTGCCTTCCCTAGTGACTTGTAGTTAAATTGTCATGACTATTGATGGGATTAAGTGGGAGATGCAAGGAAGGCTGATCCTGTATTCAGGATGCAAACTTTTCAGTTAATATTTATGTCTAATTGGGTGTAAGATGAGGGCCATAGCTATTTTCTATAAAAAGATGATCTTTCAAAGTTAGAGTTGGCTTTTGCACATAAATACAAACTGGGGATCAAACTAGAGGATTTTAACGCTATTAAAATCCAGGCATCCACATTTTTGACAGTGTTTCCCCTTAGCAAGACTGTTATTGTGCTAGAGCTTGCCCAGATGTGAGTAGCCACTAATAAGACACGAGAAACAGCTCAGACAAGTGCAGTAGGAAACACTGGGTCTTGCACTTTTGGAAGTGCTTCCATCTCAAGCACTGACAGGGATCAGCATTCTTGCAAACTGGGCTTTGTAATTCCAAACCCTGTTAGTAGCTACATTACTGCTCCCATCTGAGTGGCATTACAGTCCAGCTCCTGGAGAAGTTATATTATAGACAATATATTAAAAACAGTTGTTTACCTTCCTGCTTAATTAAAACTTTTCTCTGTGAAGGCTATATCTCCCCAGTCTGCCTTACCCATGGATAGTATTTCTCCATGGAAATATCAGGGAATACTTCTCTTCTTGCATCCAGAAGTTTATGACTGTGTTGAGTGGTGATTAATTTTGCATGCCTAGAGAACATCCTCCTGCTGTTGATTTCTGAAGGGAACCCGTTGAGTAATGCATGGGTATATCTTGTTCGTTATTATTTCTACTGATATTTGTCTAGAACAACAGATCAAAACCCATCAGTGTCCTTTCTCTGTATACCCAGGTGGCGTTTTAAGGAGCCTGGAGAGCAGGCTGCCATTTCCCCCAACACCAGTAATGTCAATAGCTTCTGTCAGCAAATAAACCCAGATTTGTTGGCTGTCTCCTGGGTGTGCCATCCATCCTGCTAGTATCAATCACCCTGTCTGAAGTAGTAATCATCCCCTGCCACTCTGTTGTGTTCATGGGAAGCACCAGATCTAGAAGTAAGCATGTGAAGGCTCATGTTCCTCAAGCAGGTGCAAATCAGGAGCTTTCTCACCAGGAGTTGCTTCTCTCCTGGCTTACACCAAGGGAAGTAAGCTCCGGATCAGCACCTAGCCAAACCTAGCACCAACTAGGCTTGGCTCCGTAAGCTCTGCACAAGAAAGAATGTTTTCAGAGACCCCTGCACAGGCTGCAGAGCCTAATTGAACAACATTCAGGACCAGGGACCAGAGCTGGACTGACAGCAGTCTTGATTTAGGAAGAGCCCAACATCACTCGCAGCAGCTCGGTTCCTCTCTGACGCAGCCCCTTGTGACCTGTAAGAGCAGAGCTTAGTCCATTGCTGTGCCTCTTCAGTGCCACCTTTACTCTGCTGACGGAGCAGCCCCGTTACATTTAATTTGTCAGTGACTCTTGAAACCAGCATCTTTAACTGGGCTGAGAGTCACCGGAGTCATTCCACGTATGCTAAGAAGCCATTAGATGGTCTTGGCTATTAGTTGGGGCTACACTTGAGCTGACGACCCAGAAGCAAAGGCCTTTAGGCCAGTCTCAGATCACTGAACCACACAGCCTAATGCACGAGGTGGGTGTCCTAAATGATGTGAAATTATGCATTTGCTCATTAAGTGCATTTCGTACAAGCTGCTCGTGCTTAATAACCTGCACGAATGAGGCCATTTCCTTTAAGTTCTTGGGTCAGCGTGGGCTGTGCAGAGCACCCCAGGAGAAATGCATGCCCATCATCTGCAGAGAAATCCTGCAAACCAAACCCTAACCGTTCCTCTTTTCTTTGCATATTTTGCAGCTTTTCAAAGGCAAGTTTTTTATCTGCCAGGGGGAGGACACCAGAAACATCACAAATAAATCGGATTGTACAGAAGCAAGCTACAAATGGGTCCGGCACAAGTATAATTTTGATAATCTCGGCCAGGTATTAATAGAATGGTAATCTGCTTCTTTGCTCCTTTACCTCCTTGACTTAAAAACCTGTGCATTATTATCCCATGGGATTTTCTTACAGGGCACTGCCAGTCACAGTAAATATTCAGTTCACATACACAGCATTCTGTCTCTGTAAATCCCAAAGGTGGTGTTTCCAAGCAGGCATACGCTCCTTTTCAGAACAGAACAAGCACATGTGGCTTCGTGGAGTACTTAATTGCTTCACTGCTACATAACAAACCAAATATATCTTGCAGAAGGGCTTGTCTAATAGAGCCGGACACTTTTCAACCATCTCTGCAACACAGACTTATTTTAGCAGCATGGTAAGGACTAATTAGTTGGGAGCAGTACAGACCTGGAGGGTGGAAATGAAGCTGCTTATTTCTTCAGCTTTGTGGATTCCGAATGAACGCGCATGGCTGAACCAGCCACGGGCATTGATAGGTTTTTGCTGCCAAGAGAAACCCTGGGCATCAAAGTGTGCCATTATCAGACAGGTAATGATAAGCCTCAGACAGGAAAGGGCAAAGAGGAGTAAAATGTTACAAGTGAAAGAGCTTGGGTGCAACTGTGTCTAACTTTTTTTCCTGTGTGTTTCTAGGCCCTGATGTCTCTCTTTGTTCTGGCCTCCAAGGACGGGTGGGTGGATATCATGTACGATGGCTTAGATGCTGTGGGAGTTGACCAGCAGGTACGTGCTCTAGCAGAGCTGCAAGAAATGAGTTGTCAAAGGTCATGCGTTTTGGCTCTTGTGTAGGCTTCCACTGTCAAATGGGGTTGCGGGGTCAGGATCAAGGGAGGTGTTTAACCCAAGTCCTGGGGCATGACAAAGAGTCCAATGAAAAGTTTGGATTTGAACATGGCCTTTTTCCTACAGATTTTGCAACATGACTGGTGTAACTAGTGTTAGATGAGCCACGCTTATCGAAGAATGATTCAGCTTTTTAAGCTATTCAGACACTTCAGGAGATGAGAAGTGCTTTGTATAGGTACAGGTTTTCCATGGAGGACTTACAATAGCTGCAGAGGATGTTACTGTCCTGATGTTGGCAGAACAGAGGTGGTTTTTCTGTCCTCAACGTGCTTTGTGTTTTGGGAGCATTCAGTTAAAATGTTTCAGAGGACTCTCGTCTTCAGGAATAGCAGAGCTGCCTCAAAGGGTTTTGTGGATGGGGCAGCTCTATCAATTTGCTCCCATTTTTTTCTTGAGGTTCAGCTGACGTTTGCCTTCCTCCACTTTGCAGCCGGTCATGAACTACAACCCGTGGATGCTCCTCTACTTCATCTCCT
>NW_008597281.1:12794-42345 GCF_000691845.1 Merops nubicus | reverse complement strand
GCTGATCGTGGCCTTCTTTGTCCTCAACATGTTCGTGGGCGTGGTGGTGGAGAATTTCCACAAGTGTCGGCAGCACCAGGAGGAGGAAGAAGCCAAGAGGCGGGAGGAGAAGAGGCTTCGCCGGCTGGAGAAAAAGAGAAGGAGTAAGGAGAAACAGATGGCTGGTCGGTAGTCTTTCCACATCTTTCTGAGTCCTGCTTGACCTTCCTTACAATCCTCTCCTCCCTCCCCTCCCTGCCTCGCGCCTGATGATCATTCCTCTCCCAAAAGCATGTCCAGCTATAAAATTTGCATGAAGGAAATAGTGTCGGTTTAGGCTGAGCAAGGAGCCATGGAAGCCTTTTTAATGGCTGCATGATTTGCAATGACCTTTCCATTGGAGGTTATTTAAATTACAATATAATAATCAGACCTGGAGCTTCTTGGATAGCAGAGCTCAGTGTTACACAAATAGTGACAACTGCAAAGCTCGGCAGTGCAGGCTGGCACCATAAATCTTCTGAGCCATGAGCACTGTTGCTGATAACTGGATTCACTATTTGGTTTATTACAGCCTTGTAATGCCACAGTGATGTTACCTGGGCCATTTATCAAGCAGGTTTATTTATTGGCACAGTAGCACCACTGCTATTCAAGAGTGTAATAAAATAATGGAGCCATCTCGTTCTAGTAATGCTTAAAAACTCCTTAGAGAAACATATCAATGCATTTGCTTGAGAAATACAGATTAGAAAAGGAAAAACAACAACCAAGCAACCAGCCATTGAGGAGAGTAACTAACTAGACAAAATAGCACTGCTGGAAATTGAACCAAACTGCAAAGAGGATGTGCAAGCTTGCGGCCCTGCCTAGAGAAGGTGAAAAGAGGCTAGACCTCTGCTCTGCCAAAAGTCTCCAACCTGACGTTTGTCTCTTAGTATTTTTTTTTTTTTCCACTTGGTTGAATAAGTAAGAAATAAGTCAGCCAGAGGCCACAGGTCAGAAGTCCTCTTCTCGCATGCTCTCTCTGCTGACTGAACTCCCTCCGTTGCCCTGCGTGTCCGTGGCCTCACGCTTGCCCTCCCTGGTCAGTCCGCCTGCTGCTCTCTCCGTGTCCCCTTTCACATCTCTTCTCTATCTTTGACAGACTTCAGTACTGTTTAAGAGGCTGTCTGATCAGGCGCTTGCTCTCAAAGCTGGTAATATAAAGTCTTTTTTTTTTTTTTGATAGTCTGAGGTGTTTAATAGCTGTGACACCGTGCAACCCCCTGCCACAATGGTGTCTCAGCCTCTCTCGTTTCAGCACTTACCCAGCACTTGCCTTTGGTCACATCTTTAAGTCCCATGAGCTTCACAGGTTTTGTAACCAATAGGATGTATCACACCAGCCTCTGGACATCAAACTTGGGTTTATGCCAAGAGCCTGGCTTCCTCGATGGTCAGTGGAAAGATGGAGGCTTCCCTCAAGAGCGGTGGAGGACACATTAGATTGTTCTCAGTTAAGTGAGATACAGATGGAAAGAGTTTTTATTATTCTTGTATTTCACATCAAGGAAATGCCTAGAAAGCTCTTTTGGTCAGTTCAAGTTCCCAAATGCAGTTTCAGGCTGATGACTTAGAAAATGTCTTTAAAGGCTGAATAGAAAGATCCCTATTTAAAGTTGCAGTTTTGGAAAGCAGAGATTTCTGTAGAAGAAAAATAGATGTTTAGTTATTATTAATTACCTTATTTATAATGCTAGAGGAACTAGATGAAGAAAAGTCTTTAAGTCTGGGCAATTTCCCAGCGGGAAGGAATCACAAACCATCCTTGGAGACGTAGTTATTCATTCAGTCCTATGAAATGCCTAATTAAAGAGGCAATAAACAGCTATTTTACTGAGGATCAAATATTGCTGAGTATTCAATCGCCATAAAAAACCTTTCAAGAGCAAAGTATGAAGCCCTCCCAATAGCTTCAGAACAGTTTTCCCACTTCACATTCAGTGAAACGTTGGTTTTAATTGCCCGTGTCCAGCTTTGCCCTCGGGGCAATGGATGTCGTTGCTTAGCTTCATTCTGCATGGTGGGAACTTGCAGATGATACCAAGACTAGGGCTTTGAGTATGCCAGCAACTGCATGGGTGTTCCTTTCAGCTGGGCTTCCTGAGTGACCTCAGGTGCCCAAACCAGCCTGTGGATGTCAGACCTGCACAGAGGTAGACATCTAACTGGCTGCAGTAACTTTTGATTGTAAATTCTTCAAATGTATTTACCCAGTCAGATATCAGGAATCCAGAAAAGCCTGTGAGATTCCAGCTTGGTGAGATGTAGGCAGATGCAGGAGTGGTCACTATAAGATGTGTTGGCCCAGCAGGATGTGTACGAAGTCCATCCTTCAGAAGTGTTTTCTCCTTCATCACTGCCAAGCAAAGGGGTTCTCGGGGATCTCTTGGGCTTCCACTCGTGTATGTGGGTGAAGCACAGGAGCCCTTCCTTTTTCATGATAAGCTTGTGTGCCTGAGCCTACCCTCCAAGTGGCACAAGGAGAGAGGATCCTGCAAGAAAACATTCCCAGTAGAGGAAACGGAGACCCTGAGAGCCGTAGGGACCTCTGAAGGGGAAGGGAGGTCTTGGCGCGTGTCCTGCCGGGTGATTAATGCCATTTCGTTCTTTTAGATCTAATGCTGGATGATGTATTAATGGAGAGCTCAGCCAGTGCAGTGCAAGGTACTGGGAAGTCGGCACGTCTCGTCCCCCCTGAATGGCAGTGCTGTGTCACTAACGGCTGGCCACCGCTGCTGGGAGGCATCCCACTAAACCCTCTGTGTGGTGCAAGGCTCGTCCGCTTCCTTCGTGGCACACGCGTGGCGTTCTGCCCCGCAGGTCTGCAGGCCTGCCTCGGGACTGACACTCCCAAACCCCTGATCTACCCCTTGACCATCTTTTGTTCTTCAGTATGATTTTTTTTCTTCTGGTTTACATTAAGACACTGTCAGACCTTTCATGGCTTTTTTTTTTTTTCTCTTTTTTTTTCCTTTTTCTTTTTTTTATGTTTTATTTTCTTAAAGAATAATGACTGGACTGTGAAATGGGTCCTTTATTGTTTACTTTAGCTTTCCAACCACCAACTTAGGAGTCTTTGAGGAATTTGCAGGAGGGTCTCTGGAAGATAGGCAGTCTCACTCAGGAGGGTTGTTTCATAGTTTCTCCAGCCCTTGCTCCACCACCACTGTGCTTCAGGCAGGCACGGCACTTTTACAGCAGGCTACACTTCAGTGCAGTGCAGAGCCTCGGTGCTTAAACAGAGATCAGCCCCACTCCAACCCTCAGCATGGACGTGGCACAGAGCCTTTGTGCTGCCCAGCTTGTAAATTCTTCATATTGATTGGGAGTCACTCGATCCATGAAGTATCTTGTGAATTAAAAGAAATAAAGATGCCACCTCAAAGCCTTTCCAGATCCTGCTGGGGATGGACCAGCTGGGCTGAACACTGCTAGGGATTTGACCTGGGCACCCCAGCCAGGGCTCGCTCAGGTCTCTCCTTCCCGTCCCCCTCACCAGGACGATGCTCAGGGCTACAAATCTGTCCCTTGCTCTTTTTATTTTTAGAAGAAGCTTTGATCTGGCAAGCATTTTGTTTAATTCATAACTTAAGAATATTAGCCTGAATAATTAAAGAGACGCCAACATAGGAACAAATATAGCTGTAATTTTCGACAAAAATAATACGCTAGGAAAATTGTGCCATTAAAACTCTCACCTGTGAGCAAACTCCCACTGCTTGAGAAGGGAGCAGAGCTCCCTCCTTCTCTCATGTATTGCAGAGAGCTTTGATTAAATAAAGATTGCAAGGTGAGGGCTGTCAGCTTTCCCTGCAGAGGGTAACTCAGGGAGACCAATGTTCCTACCTTATATTTCTGAGGCCTTGTTGGAAGTTATCACAACATGCTTTAATAAATCCCCAATCTCCTTCCCATTGCCATTCCTGGTATTTTTATTTCTTTGCCTTCATTCTTGCTCTTCTTGACAGGTCTGTCCTCTCCTGTGACATGGGGGCAGCACGGGGGGGGCGGGGGGGTTGTCGGTGGGTTCAGAGGTCTATTTATTTTTTTCTTCTTTTCATTTGGTTGTGGTTCCTCTCTTGGTCCTACAGAGCTACATCAAGGCTGGTTTATTTTATTTTTAAGGCACTGAACTCATTCCAAACCCCTCTGTTATCCCGCACAGGCTCAGAAAGACTTAGATTGCCTTTAGAAAGTGTGCGATTGTCAGGTCTGTGCTTTGTGTGTCCTTTTGTTGTCTTTTCTTTGGATCCAGTGGTAGTGAATGTGCCATGCTGCTCCTCAGGCACTGGTGTGAGGCAATAGAAGCGTTTTCTTTCTGAACCTGACTGTGGGGGATATGAGGGAATCAGTCCTGGGTGCTGTAGATGAACCTCCTGTGGTTCAATGAGAAATCTGGAGTTGTGACCCCAAAACTTCCACACATCTCTGCACTTACAGAGAGCTGCTTTTCTCTTCCTGTGAAGACAAGATGGAGTATTGTGTGTGTGTGCTGCTGCCTGGTGCTTAGTGAGATATTGTAATTTTATTTTTTCCTTTTTTTTTTTTCCCAAGTCTACTTTCTATCATAACTGGAACCTTCTCAGTGGAAATAATTTATCATTTTCCATTTTGCCTTTTTTTTTTTTTTTTTTAAATCATTCAGTACAATAAAAGCCAAGTAAAATGCTAGGTTTAAATAAAAAAGTTCCTTCAGTGCAAACTACTTTTTAACCTAATAATATTCTTGATACAGTTTGTAAATCCAGCTGCGTCACAGGCTCATTGCTCACTGGTTTGCTGCTGTCCTCCAGATATACTCTGACCTGCAAAGTAGTTAATTCCCTTATTAGAGGGGAAGGAAGAAGCTGGAGGAGACGGTAATGGAATTGTCCCACTCTCCTGAATTCCAATTTCCCCTGCCCACACACCTCCGGCTCAAAAGCCACCTCGGGGAAAGCGGCAATTTCTCTCTTGACAGGGCTATATTCAGAGAAAGACACTATTTAGAGGTGTTTCAGAGCAGCACACCCAGCCTGATTCCCCCCAAGAAAATGAAGTTAATGGGAAGAAAGTGGCCCCGTCCCCACCTCCCGCAGAGTCAGGCTGAGCCCTGGGACCCTCTGCTGCCCAGCACAAATCAGGGGGGGCTCCAGAAAAGCCTTACTGGTCACTGCCATTTTGCAGGTCACGTCCTAGAGCTGTCAGCCGAACAGCAGCATGGGGCTTAATGCCCCAAACCCAGCTGTGAACACCAAGGCCAAAGGGAGAAGCTGGAGAAGGTTTGGGAATGGGAGATGTTTGTCCTGCAACAGCCACGATCAGTGCATTTCCAGCAGGGCAGGAGAGGATGGTGATGAGTTTGGGTACTCCAGGAGAGAGGCTGGGGCTGCTGGGGCTGCCTCCCAGCCCTTCTCAAGGGGTTCGATTATAATCCTATGGGATGATGCCAGGAGGAGTACAGAGTGTCTGCTTGGGAAACGAGTTGAGAGCGCGTGCTAGGCACCTGCTCCCCTTGCCAGCACGGTCCCCCTAGACCACCATTGCTCAGGATGACTGGGCAGGTGGAACTCTCCCAAATGAGCTCTCAAACACCTTCAAAATCTCTGTTCTACCTGGGTTAGGAGGAGATTGCTCGGGCTCCACTCTCTGAGCTGATTTTCTCCGGTAGCAATGCCTAAATTTGAGTCACTTCTCCCTCTCCCCCGCTCCTGGCCCCCAGCCACAGTGAAGCAGCTTGATTTACACCCTGTTTACCAGCCTGATGTCTCGTAGTGGGCTTTTGCTGTATTTCCCCATCTTCTCACATTCTCATTCTGCCAGTTCTTCTTTTGTTGGATTGCTCTCCTCCTCTTTTCTTTAACGCCATGTGTGCCGGGAAGCCAAGTTAACCTTTCCAGTAATAACCGAGACTAACCCAGAGCTCTTGTTGTTCTTGACACAGTGTATTGTAACAGTACAGTAATGTGGTGTTGTGTTAGTTGTGAAGTTCACCACCTGGAGTTTAACAGATGTCTGTATTTCCCAAGATGTTGGTATTGTTTGGATCTTTACTGCAATAATTAGAAATGACACTGTGTGGTAGGGGGCACGGGCTTTGCACAGGGACAATTACACATGAGCAACATCCAAATTCTCTGCAGGCTTAAATAAATGGGATTTGTTCAATAGCAAGAAAATGATTTATCTGTTCAGAAAGTCCCCTGCCCACCTAGACACAGTCAGTGTTTACCTCTGGTCCTCGGACAGCATGCTGGCTCGTGTGTGGTTCATCTCGTGGTGAGATCTGTATTGCACTAATCCGCATGGCCAGGGCAGCAAGTGGTGGCATGATTCATAAACAGGGCTGACAAATCCCCTCTTAACTAAGTTAACCAGGAGGGATGAAACATTTACTAATATTAACTTTTAGCATCTGCAAGGGCATCTGCAAGAGCAGCACCCGAAGATGTTTGGCTTTAGAAACCAAGGGGCGTGTGCTGGGAAAGGTGAAAAAGAGCTTTGGGGTTTGGGACAGGGGGGTGTGAAGGGGCAGAAGCCTTTGCAGGTATATGAACAATTAACAGCCCTGCTTATAAGGTCATGCACCAGCTAATCCAGGTGCAGGAGCCCTGCACAGGAGACATTTTACAACCTCTTTCTAAATTCTCTCTCTGTTCTAACAGCGTCGGTGCTATTCTGTAGGATTTGGAATTACCTGTCAATCACAGCTAGGAAGAAAATTTGAATTCCAGTGTAATTATTCATAAGTAAATCCATTGCAAGAGAAGGCAGAAACACTGACATTTTTCTTTCTGAACGTGAATTATACGTAAATGTAGAAGAAGTGATCCAATTACGATGGTGTTTCTTTCTGAGATGATAAGTTGGTTCATAAAAATAGGTCCTATTCCTAACCTAATTGTATTCAAACATTTTAGTTAATTTGCTACTCATAATTTAGCATAATGCGATCGAGATATCTTGACTTTATGGAGATTTATGCAGATTCTGAGATATCTGACAAAGTCTTATAAGTGAGTCAGCAGCTACCAGTTGGCTTTTTTGTAAGCACTCAATAGATTCAACATGAAAATTCATTTTATAGACCTTTTCATTGATATTGTGCATTAGGACTCAGGTACAGATCACCTAAAGCAGACTGCGGATCAGAAAGTGAGTATTAATGCTGCCTTTCATTTGATGACACTGAAGCAGAATTTTGGGCATTCCAAACCGCTACAGAATAAAACTGCTGAGGGATTTGTCTCTCTGGTCCCTGGGCTGTAAGGGAAAGGTCTGTCTCTATGGAAAAATCAAAACTCTGATTTTTCAGGATATGTTATGAAGCAGGGAGCACATGAAACCATTAAATCTATGGGTTTGATTGCAATGTCATTCGCTATTGACAAAGTGAATTCTATTTCCAGGCAAAATTTAATCTTCTAAAATTAATTTTCCCCAAGGGCACCCCAAACCTGTGCTTCGTGGCTTCGTTCTGCCCAGCTTTTTGCTTGGAATAATGTATCAAACTGTACATTTGCTCAGCAGCACTAAATATCAAGCCGTGTAATTCTTACAGCTCAATAATTTTCATAACCAGTTGATCATCTAATTATGAGAGTAATATTATACTCTGACATATTCAAGACAGTCCTTTCCACTTCAATCTGCATTATAATGCCTCCTTGAAAATTGTACTGAATTATATACTCAGCCTTGGCATTTCCTCGTTAGAGATTAGGTGAGTAAATGAGTTTATCTGTAGGAGCACTCGGGGTCTAAAGAGCATGTGTCACCCCTGAGGCCGCCGAACATGGGGATGAGCTCAACAGTGAAATCTGTACTTTGATAATCTTGTCTAAATGGAGGATCATTATTTTCTAATCGCTAAGGCTGACTGATCAGTTTTCCTTGGTGTTTTTATGGACCATTTTTCAGGGCTCTGACAGCCAAAGTCTCGAATTTTGTTCTCTCTGCAGTTTATTGCAAAGAACATAATATGTCTGAATTAATTCCCTTCCAAAGACCACCACTAACTCAACGGCCTGTATTTTTAAGCCATTGTTAGAAAAATCTGTCCCCAGCATCTGACCATTAATTTTTTCAGATACTCTGGGGAATTTTAAGATCAGCAGAAACAAACAAACAAACAAACAAGCAAACAAACAGACAATTCCCTACAGGGGAAAAAATTATTTAGCAGCACAATAATCCCAGCTCACCTCATCCCTGATGCCATAAGGCTGAGTATAGTGCATGTCCCACTGGAGATGTTTAATGGATGTAAGATGACGGGAGCCCTGCTGTGTATTAAAAATGGGAACATGCCAGCGAGAAAAAAAAGGAAATAAAAAAGACAGCATGTTGCTGTAATTGGCCTAGAATTTATCACTTTTGGAGTTGGAGAGTGAGGATGCATTGACTTCAGAAAGAGGCAGAGAAATGACTTGACATGCCTCTCCGCTCTCCTCCCCGCTGCAGAAGCACAGTGTAAGCCCTACTATTCGGATTACTCCCGCTTCCGCCTCCTGATCCACCAGATGTGCACCAGCCACTACCTGGATTTGTTCATCACTGGAGTGATCGGCCTCAACGTGATCACCATGGCCATGGAGCACTACCAGCAGCCCAAGGTACTGGGGCAGAGAGGGGGAAGAGTGGGGGGGACACGCTCAGCCATGTGCTGATGGGCAGAGTTAAGGCCCGTTTTGCCATTAGGCCTTGGAGCTGCCGTTCACCTTGCCTGGCCTGTTCATTTGCCTTATGGACTGTACCCATCCTATAGCTGCCTTCCAGCTCCAGCCATGGCTTTTAAGTGCAAATGGACTGCTTTGAAAATGAAGATGGGAGCAGATTGGTTTGGTTTGCTAGATGAGACCATCACTGAAGTCTTCCCTTTGACTTAAGTTTCAGATCATCATTGAAATCTTCCCTTTGACTTCAGTTTCCCACCAAATAAAGGAGACAACTGAAAAAGAATAGAAAAATTTGTGAAATATTTCTTTTTGCAAAGTTTCTCCTAAATCCCCAATGTCCCATAGGGCCTGATTTTCACAGGCATTGGATTCCATGCTGGTCTTCCAGATACATTTTAATATATTAGTGCGTTAAGTTCCTAAGTCTTTGTCATACTCTGAAAATTAAATCAGCCTGTCCTGGGATGTCAAGTCTCTTGTGCATAAGAATGAAATGGATTTAGCTGCCTTTGCCATGTAACTTGTACTTATTTTTATTAGCCACTTTCAGAATGAATAAATATAACACACAATAGGAGGAAATATCCTTTAAGACTAGACAGGACTTGAATACTTAATATAAAAAAAAAAAACAAACAAACAACTAAGACAGGCAAGCAAGGGGAAAAAATATGCTCTGGTCTATCATAAAGAAGCCAAAAAGTGAAAGGGCATGAGCCCAATTTATTGTTTCTGTTCAGGTCACCTTTAAATACTCTGGAAGGCTCATTGGATGATGCAGTCATCTGGTGATGAAAAAGGCTGTTGGCTAAGGAGCCCCTCTTGGAATTGCTCTAGGGCGTGCGTCTTACCGCAGTTGTCTTGCAGCTGCATTTTCTCTTGCATTATAAAACTGTTGGGTAGGCTTTTGTTTTTCATTTTCTTTAGGAAAATAACATTTTGTCTCTAAGCCTCTGGTATGCAGCATCTGGGTAATAACACCAAGCTTGGGCTGTGCTGAGATGACAGCACGGGTAGAGCCGTGCACGTGCTTGGGAGTCTTGCTGAATCAGGGCCCTGAAGTTGCCCTGGTTTGGGTGGCTGATGGCTGGTGAGCCTGCAGGTACTTAAAAGGCTAAAGTACCAGAGAGCTTTCTGTCCAAACTGAGGATTTCTTGGCATGTTGGTGCTGAAAGGGGTTTTTGGTGGGATGCCCTGGGGGTGAGACCCCAGCTGGAGATGCTGCAACTGCCCATCAAGAGGAAGGGCTGCAGTGTGCATAGAGGTGGTTAGAGCAAGAGCTACTGGGCAAAATCTGGTTTTGCCAAATAAATATGCTCATTTGCTGGCAGAGCCAGGGTCCCCTGCAGTATGACAGGGGAGTTTTTTCAGAGCCACAGCTTCTTTTGGTGTCTGGGCTTGTACTTCTGGGGAAGGTGAAGCGATTTTCATTCTTGGATGCTTGAAGCGTGGTATGAGGGCAGAGTGCATGGCTTAAACCCCTTCTGCTATGATTTCTTCCACTCAGAGATGACCCTGTCTTGGTTTTGGTTGGAGAGCACTCTGTTGCCAGCTCCTGTGCTCCCTAACAGTGCCCTGGACACAGTCATTACCATCCCATTTGCCAGCAGTGACAGATCCAGTGCACGCTACTTCAAGAGGCCATGCAGGATGCTGCTACCACGGTTCTGCTCCTTCAAGAGCAGGACTTTTGGGATGAAATCACCTTTGGCTTAGTGCCTGACTGTGCAAAATTTGCCCCAGCCAGGAGGCACCTGTAATCAATGGCCAGGCTCTGACTTCTGCAGAGGGAAGGGTGGGCATAGGAAAACACGAGGCGGTCGCTCCTGCTGGCATGTCATCCCTCTCCCCTGCTCCTTGCCAACAGCTCAAGGTGAGGAGTACATGACAGACTGTCACAATGAAGCCATTTGGCCAGCACTTGCACTGACCCAGCCAGCCCACGGCTCTTGCAGCAGTGCACAAACCAGCAAGTGGGATGAAATTCAGCTTTCTGCCCAAAGCAGGAGGGGTTTTGCACTGCTGACGCCTGCAAATGCAGCAGCTCTTCCCCCTTGCCCAAGTGATCCCAGCTGGGGCTGTGTTAGTGCCATAGGCTTTGAGCTGTGCCTTGGGCTTATGTCAGCCCCTCCTGTGAGTTATATCAGCTGCGTTGGGGCCAGACAGAAATGGAGTCTCTGCACTCCTGAAGTACTGGGACTTTTCCCTGGGACATTTGTCATTGGAGAGAGCCCACAGTTGAAGCCTTTTCTTTGTAGGTTAAAAATGAGTAACTGGTGAGAGAAGAGGAGGGTAGGTTTGTGGGCAGCAAAGCTCCTCAGCAGACCCAACCTCTAACCCCAGTCCTGTGTCCACATCCCAGGTTCTTGATGAAGCCTTGAAGATTTGCAATTACATCTTCACCGTTATCTTTGTCCTGGAGTCTGTTTTCAAGCTGATCGCCTTTGGGTTTCGTCGCTTCTTCCAAGACAGGTAACAACAAAAGCTCCCTCCTGACTGGAGGGGAGCAGCAGGTTTCTGGAGACAGCTGCCCAAGTTCAGCATCCTGGACCCTGATGCTCTGCCCGGTGATGTCAGTCTGACACTTGTGAACAGGTTTTTTTTGGTGTGACTGATTGAAACCTGGGTAGGTGGAGACTTGGGATGTGAGTTGGAGAAAGGATTGATTTTGCACGCCAAGAAGCGTGATTGCACCACTTTTGCCTTTCGGAATGGACAAAATAGGAGTGAGTCTTACACCAAGCAGCTGGTTTTCTTCTCACACCAGTTGCATGTCCGTATAATCAAGGGGACCTGGTGAAGTGACAAAATCTATGCCAAGAGAGAGAATCTGGTCCTGAATGGAAATGAAAGAGAAGAGGGAGCTCTTTTTAAGCAGCAGATGCAGCTGAGCAGCAGATGAAATTGCTTCTTTTTCTAGATTTTCACTCTCTTACCTCCCAAATACAGATTTTATGTCCTTGGTGAAACTTTCTTCTCTCATTTTTGCCTCTTTCAATGTTAACACCAAGAGCACTGGCACTGAGCAGGACTTGACACGAGCCCTTCAGCAGCCCAGGCATGGTCCCAGCCCTCTCCCCACTTTTTGGGTGGCCGTGCTGGGATTAAACCTCTCTCTGACCCAGCACGAATCCTTAGGGTCTCTCCTTTGCCTAGCATGGTTTTTGTTGCAAGGACTGGACATGGGGTCCGGTTCTTTCTGAGGCAGGTCTCACACTGAGGTCCACAAGTGTCATGTCTAGAAGTTGCTGGACAGATCCCATGGTGTGTCCCCTGAGGTCTGCAGCCTCTGGGTAGAAAAACTGCCCAGCTTTTGTTTCTGTTTCCCCTCAGTCAAGAGTATCTTTGGAATTGGCTGATTTTCTAATGAGATGCATTAGTTATAATGAATTCATAACATGACTGCTTTTGTATAATACCCTCAGAAAAATGCTGCAGATTCATTTGAGTGCTGGAACCATTGAAATGACTGGAATTCTTGTGAAACAAGCTACCTCCCCTTGCCAGCTTCTTAGTAGATGTTAAACTTCATTTTGTGTTGTCTCCAGATGGAACCAATTAGATCTGGCAATCGTGCTGCTGTCTATCATGGGCATCACTTTGGAAGAGATCGAGGTGAACGCTTCGCTACCAATTAACCCCACTATTATCCGAATCATGAGGGTTCTCAGGATTGCTCGAGGTGAGACGAATAAAGCACAACTGGCTTGTGTTTGAGGTGCAGGGTCCCCTCCTGGAGAGAGTTAAGTGTTGGGAAACGGTTCTGGGGCACATCCCCATCGTGATGTGCATAGTTCTGCCATCCACAGGCTGTAAACAAATAAAAGAACAATGGGGGAAAATACTTGTGAGGAGCCAAAAAGCTGAGCCAGCTGACCATGTGTTTCTGTCTTAAGAGGACTTGAAGGCTGAGAGCTTAGAAATAAAAGAGAAATAGCTGTGGCTGTAACTCCCAGAGACATACCTGGAGAAAATATGCCAGTCAAATCAAAGTCATCTCTAAAGGGGATTAGAGAACACAAGCTTGAGTACGTTGGCTTTAAAAGACAAGCATCTAATAAATTTAATTTCCTCTGGGACTTTAGATCTCACCGCTTGGTGGCAAAGCATGCCTTGTCACTCTGCATCCAGCTGTCCCCTCAGCCTTGTCATGACACGGACCCGAGCTGGGAAGGCAGCTACTTCAGGGCCCGGGTTTTTCAGAACAGGGAGGTCTCAGGGCCAAAAGATGAAGATGTAAAATGTGAGTTTTCAGGCCCTTAATAAAGTACTCACAGGCCATCCTGAAGAGCAATGCTGAGCTCCGAGGCATAATTGCTCCGACTGCAGCCCTCATCTGAGCAGAGGAACTGGAGGAGAAATTAGATGCTGCTGTCTCAAAGGGGGAAAAAGACATTTTTTCCTGTGCATTGGATCCCTTTCAGAATTAAAAATACATGCGCTCTCCAATTGGAAAAGCAACTTTCTGGAAGAGATGTGTAAATCAGTTCCTCAGTGAATCATGTATGAAAGTGGGTAGCCTATGGAAGTGGGAAAGTAGCCCCAGGGCTGGGAAAGTAACTGCTCATGATAACCAGATGAAGGAGGAGATGGGGCCAACACAGACAGAGTGGGGAAAGGAACTGCCAGGCAGAATGATAACACTTTCTCCCAGTCTCAGGATAGGTGATGCTGCTATTCACGGGATTTTGATAGTATCCAAGCAACCAGGAGTGATGTAAAAAGGCCAGAGACTAGAGCAGCTAATGGAGAACGCTTGACATGATTTCACATCTCTCTTCCTGTAATCTGTGGCTCCTGGGAGAGGGACTGAGTTTGTGTCTCCGTGCTAACGCTGCCGTTACCGTATTACGACCGTGTTTTCCACAGTGTTGAAGTTGCTGAAGATGGCTGTAGGCATGAGAGCCTTGTTGGACACCGTGATGCAAGCACTGCCGCAGGTAACCCACTGCCATATCAAACCAGATCTTCTCTGTCCCAGAGCTAATTTCCTACTGCAGAGGAATGCTAATCATTTTATCTTTACTGTCATTAGAGAATCACATTTCCCTTCCGAAGCACAGTCTGAGATACAGTCCTCACATTGAGGTCATTTTTCCCCTGAAGCAATTTAAGTTTTGGATTAAAGAATACAGCAAGAAACAGGTCTGGAACAAAAAAATCAATGAATGTTCTTTTTTTTGTGTTTGTTTTTTTTTCCCCCCCATTTCTTTTTCTCTTTCCAGGTGGGGAATCTGGGTCTTCTCTTCATGTTGTTGTTTTTCATATTTGCAGCTCTTGGAGTGGAGCTGTTTGGAGATCTCGGTGAGTCCTGCCGTGCCGGTGGCGGGGGGGAGCAGGGTGTGAGTGGGGGGCTCACTGCTCTGCTTGCTCCCGCAGAGTGCGACGACACGCACCCCTGCGAGGGGCTGGGGCGACACGCCACCTTCCGGAACTTCGGGATGGCCTTTCTGACTCTCTTCCGAGTATCCACGGGAGACAACTGGAATGGGATAATGAAGGTAAGAGACCCAGGGAAAAAGAGTATTGCTTGTAATTGCTTAGTTAGAAGCCATCCACCCTGCTCCAGCCTGGTAACCATGCCCAGGAGGACACATGTCCTGCAGTGACACGACATGTCGTGTGCTGGGCAAAGTCTCCAGTTCTGCTCCCTCCTCCCAACAGTGTGTTCCCTGTGGTTGCAGCCTCTTGGCACACTCCATACAGTCCCTTTCTTAACCTAAGGGAGCAACTTAAGAAGAAGGGGTTAAAAATAAAGGGACTCATCTCTCAAGTAAAACATGAGTTCAGCTCAGTAACGTGCATTAGTGTTAATTTTTTTTCCTTGAAAATCTCCAGTTATTGTTATTGCTGATGATATTACTCTGTGTTGTGGTTTTGGTTTGGGTTTTTGGTTTTTTTCCCTGGGAAAACCCAGGTTTCTGAGAGAGAGAGTCTCTTAGGGGACAGCCCTAAAGGCATGCTATTATGAAGAAATTCAGTCTGAATACACAGGGTGCTAGCTAGTCCAAAGAAATCACTTCTCTGCCCACTCATAGCCCATGGTGAGTGTTAGGTGGCCCAAGTCACCTTGACAGGTGTGTGAACTTGAGGAAAAGAATGTCTGCAAGCCCAGCAGCCATGGGGTAGCCAATGGGTGCAGCTGAACCCTGCTTTGCCCTGGATCCATCAACCATACTCCCATGTATTTGGTCTCTAACCCAGTAAAACAGCCTTTACTTTAGGAGCAGCAGGGTGTTGATGTCTGCTGTCACAGACTCCGGAGAGTGAGATCTCCTCTGAGCCTGCTTGTGGTGACTAACACAGAAATGTAAGGTTTTATTGGCAAGTATTTTGCCGTTCTACATGTGAAATTTGCCCAGTCTTCTCAGTTCCCTTCATGAAAGGAGAACCCTTTGTAGCCAGATGACCAGAAGGCAGACTGAAGTCCTTGCTGGAACCTCTTCACATCCTTCCATCATTTCCCATTTTCAGGACACACTGAGAGACTGTGACCAGGAGTCCACCTGCTACAACACCGTCATTTCACCCATCTACTTCGTCTCCTTCGTGCTGACGGCCCAGTTTGTCCTGGTGAACGTGGTGATCGCCGTGCTCATGAAGCACCTGGAGGAGAGCAACAAGGAGGCCAAGGAGGAGGCAGAGCTCGAAGCGGAACTGGAGATGGAAATGAAAACAATCACCCCCGGCCAACAAAGCCCCTCGGACATCTTTGCGTGGACAGGCAGCGCTGGTGGAGAGAGACCTGAGAGCCCCCGAGGATATGCCAATCCCATGCAAATCAAGGTGGATTCTCAGCTCTCATTATTTTACCCTATGGTGAGAATCTGGGTTGGAGGGTGAAGAGGGCTTGACCTGCCTATTTGCTAGGGGAAGACATGCACGAGTTGGTAATGAAGGAGTGGTTGTACCCTACGCCCAGGGCTTGTATTCCTCACTATCTGCTGACTGACCGTTGAGTGGTGTGGGAACTGATGCTCCAGGGAGGAGACCCTTGGCAGGTCTCCAGACCACCTTGACGCATCTGTTCGGAGGTAAAAAGCTCTGCAATTTGTTCTGGAGATGTGCCCAAGCCACCAAGTTCAGAGCTAGCTCCAAATTTACTCTGCCCGAGAGTTTGGGCTAGGTCCTTTGTGTTACCAAAATCATGAGCGTAACATGTTTGCTTTTCTAACTCAAACCATGAGCCGTAATATAAAAGAGGAATAAAACTTGGCTAATCTTTGCTTAAGTATTACATTTGTTTTAGGTAACCTCAATTTAAAATCCATCCCCACAGTCAAGCTTGTAAGAAAAGACTATTTTAACAACAGAATAATTCAGAGGGGACTCAAACCTGAGCTCACCAGGACTGGTGGCAGAACTCCCACCAGCAGGAGCAGTGCTGGAGCAGGGCTGTGATGTGGTAGCTGCTCCAGGCTGCAACAATTCCCTCTAAAGCAGAGCTTCTGGATGAAGACTCAGCTTGAGGAATGTGAGAGGTGAGGTCATGACCCAGACACATCCTTTGGGAGGGAATTGAACTGGAATTATGCAAGAAAAACGGTCCAGCCTTTTTTTAGTCTTAGCTGATTGCAAATTGGGTTAAACTCTACACAGACCTCATTAGCTTTTATTACATCATGATTTCACAACAGCCTATCTTGGCTTCTGCCTGGGGTGGACTAATGAGTATTCTAATGCATGAAAAACTCATTTATGATCTTTAGTCCAAGGGTGAAAAAGAATAAATCCCTTCTTAAGCTTTGTTTCTGTTCTTAAGCTACTGGAAATTTCTGGTGCCATTAGGAGTCACTGATGTCTGAGATGGAGTCCAAAGCTGCTTTTTGGCACAGGATAAAGGAATTCAAGGCAATATGGGGAAATCCAGACTCATTACGTCCTCTAGGAAGAAACAACATGTCCCAACTGTTGTACATGTTAAACAGAGTACTGGCAAACTTCTCAGCACTGTTGTCCTGTATCAGTCCTCACACTGCCAAAGAAAGAAATTGCAAGACAGATCAGTGGGGGGAGATCCCCTCAGCTCTTGAGTCTTTTACACCTGCCCTCTCTGAAGGTGGCTTTGGGAAGGGCTTATTTTAGTCATAATGTCCAGAGTGTGTTTCTTGGCCTTTTACTCAAACAAAAACCTCAAAAACCTTTGGGATATTTTATTCTACTTATTCTCCCAGCCAAAATCTTCAGGACAAATCTGATGCTTGGGCGTGATAGCAGAGGAATACAATTCCCAGGACACCACCCTGCAAGGACACATGGTCAGCATGCTCTCCTGCCTGCCAGTTCCCCAGGAGTTTTGCAGTGTGTGCTGTTTGACTGTAACAAGAGTCCTCATTTCATTGTTCGTAGTAGGCATTCCCTACATGAAAGGTGCAACCCTTAAATTGCTCCGATGCTGCCTCTGAAAGCCAGACTCTGATCTGTATAACCTCTGGTTGTCTGGGCTGTGGCCAGCCAGTTTGAAGTTGGCCAGGACAGCTGAGGCACCTCAACCCATGTCTGGCACATGAATTAGTGAACTGACATGTGTCCATCCTGGTCATCTGCAGCTTTCATGGACAGGATGCTCAGCTTCTCTTCAAGTCAGGTTATTTTAATTTATGTGCCCTCTGGATATGGATTTAGGTGTCAAGTATGAGGTCCTCTTGCTGAAAAACGTGGACAACGGGTATAGAAACCTGACAGCAGTAGTGTCCTGTACAAGTTCACAGCACCAAGTAGCAAGATGCCGCTATACCAGCCCCGTTATACAGCTCGGATCCCAGGACTGTGTTTGCTGAGAGTGAGAATTGTCCCCAAGGAGGTCCCTGAGCAGGAGCACCACAGTCCTGGGGCCACCAGCGTCCGTCTCTAGGAATGTCTGAGAAAGCTGTCACTGCTCACCGTGATATTACTGCACTGTTCTCTCTCCTCTCCTGTCCCGTTGTTTCTGTTACTGCTATTCTACCTGAACATTTCTGTCTTTCCCCCTTCCCCTTCTATTCTGCTTTTTTTTTGCTTTTTTATTTTTTCCCATTTGTTTGTTGGGTTTTATCCACTGTCCTTTTTTCTATCTGTCTTTGTCCCTCGCTTTGTTCCTCTCTTTTGTCTCGCTCTCTCTTTCTGCATGCTACACACCACCCCTCCTAGGAAAGGCACTTGTTTGATACCATATCACTGCTGATCCAGGAATCTCTGGAAGGAGAGCTGAAGCTGATGGACAACCTGTCAGGCTCTGTGTGCCATCATTATGCCCTCCCAGCTCCCGAATATTACAACTCTGAGAACCAGGTTAATATTCCTAATTTCCTGCAAAGTCTCCATCCAAACTCAATTTGACAGAGACCTTTAATAGAGAGTTAAAGTTCTTTATGTAATGTAGTCATAGGCATTTTGAATCGTAAATAATTTTGGCTTTTTCTGTGGGAGTTGACTTAATATCTTGGTTTATGGTGTAGTATATCAATGCAAGAGGAAAAGTATGGGCTCTGAGTTTCCCACTTCAACACAGTAAGAAGTTTTTTATTGGGATTTACTGGTCATGAGTGTTGTAGGGAAAATGTACAAAATCCCATCTTCCTTCAGTGGGGTTCTTGTATTTGGCTTCTTGCTCTTAACCAGGCTCTGTAGCAGTGTTAGGACACATCTGCAGAGCCTGGAGTACAGCGGGAGGCCTCCCAGGGCAAAGCCTGAGCTGCTGAGGATCAGAAAATGGTCTCTACACTTTGTACCCGCTTACACTGCATGAAAATCCAGTTTTCAATGATCTTCCTAAAGAGGCTTCTTGCAAGTGGGTCATTGTAAACTAGATCCTCATCTCAGACCTAAAGTGAATTTAGAAGGCGAGGCAGCCCTTAATGATGTACTTAGGTAACCATGTGCTCCAGTGCTTTCTCAAACAGGGGCTTTAATACTTGTTCAAAATTAGTTAATTTACTTCTTAGAATAAAATACCTATTTTCTCAAGCGTGTTATTCTTTAGAGTTAATATTTTCCCTAAATCACAGCAGTGACCGTAATAATAATTCAAGCACACCTATTTTTTCCTGCAGTTGGAATTGAGCAAATTCCCTATTTCTTGATTATTATTTTTTTCCCCCTTTTTGGCTAAAAATAGCAGAAGTTTTCTTGTTAAATCAGTGTGGTTATTTATGAGCTCACCGACACTGTAAATTATCCATCTCAGTGGTTCATTAGAGGAAAGGAACAAGCTTAGGTAAAATGAAATCCTACTGCAGATCTTTCTGTAGCAGGGTAACGTGTCTCCCTCTGATTGCTGCGTATCGCTTCCCAGATTGAGATCTCTTAAGCTATAGGAAGTGGCTGCCTCCAAGAACTGCTGGAGAAATAGAGACAGTAGCTTTGGCAGGGAAGGCAGAGGGTCAGTATGAAACAGCGAGAGCTGCTGGTTGGAAATTTTTTGTCACAACATTTTTCACCAGAAAGTGCTGCTGCAGCAGAAAAAGACAAAAAAAAAAAAAAAAAGGAAAAAGGGTTTGTTTTGACATTTTTGTAATGAAAAAATATAGCATTCCAGTTTGCAATGGCTTTTTTTTCCTTTTAAAATTTAAGCTATTTTATTCTTCCCCCCACACACCCTGTAATTAAAACCTGTATAAATCAGTTGAATGTTTCCAACAAAATGTTTTGATGGCTTCAAACTCGATTTTAGGAGTGGGGAGGCTGAAGAGGGGGTGACGTTTTGTTTACATTTTGGCTTTTCTGTTCACACCATTTGTCATGTTCTCAGGCAAGTTAGGAATTTAAAGCAGCACTGGGACTTGCTGAAAGCAACCTGATTA
The DNA here is from genome assembly GCF_000691845.1 of Merops nubicus. Lineage (NCBI taxonomy): Eukaryota > Metazoa > Chordata > Aves > Coraciiformes > Meropidae > Merops > Merops nubicus. The sequence continues at coordinate 22,883 of NW_008597281.1, read as the reverse complement.
ATAGCAGCTCCCAGCAGAGCAGCTCCACCGTGCTCTAGCACAGCCTTTCCCCACGTGCCTGGGCTCCAGCTGGAGGGTCCCTGTTGGGGATCACTGTCCTTGTGCTGGCAGCCCTGGTCAGGATGCTTTTTTGGGGAGCCTGATGTGAAATCAGGAGCTCCTCTGAAGCATCTCTCTCATCCTGTGCCAGAGGACGCTGTGTTAGAGGAGTTATCAAACCCAGGGTTAGATGAGAGGAGCCCGAGCCTCTTACTTATCTCAGCTGGAGGTTTGAGCCTCTCCGTGTTCACTCATCACTGGGTTTATTTCACCCCACTGATGCCATTTCTAAGAGTGAGAAAATACAGCCCTTTGACAACTTAAACGCAACAGGTCTGGGCCCCTGTGGTTTCTCTTGGAAGGTACATTGCTGTTGAAGGGCTTTTCAAGCATGCAAGATAGGGAGGGAAAATGCAGAGTGACAAATGAAAAGGAAGCACCTGGGATTTGTCCAGGCCAGGAGGCTCCTGCAAACATGTGCCAGGTCTGCAGGTTACCTGATGAAATTCTGTCCCCAGTGCCATGGACACCAGCCTCAGACACATACCCAGGATGGGGATCTGGTGAGGGCTGAGCCTGCATCCAGGGCAAAGATCCCTCTTTGCAGTGCCTGGCAGCACGAATGCTGCTCTGGGGGAGAGGCTGCAGTCCCCTTTTACCTATTTCTCTCCAAAAACTGGAGTGATGTTTCACATTTCTTATAAAAAAAGCTCTGTGTCTAGGGACAAAGCATCATCAGTATTTTGATAAAGATTTTTATTGATCTATTGAATGCCTCCAGTGGGGCTGCATTGATGCAAGACTCATGGGTGCAGTGTTGGGGCCTGTTCCCAGCTCGGATTCGCTCAGAGCCAGGCAAGGCTCTTGGGGCCAGGGCTGGGGTGGCACCTGTGGGCTCAAAGATGCATGCAGCTCTTTTCACAGGACAGTTACTGGTGCTTACCCAGGCACTGGAGGCTCTTTAGCAGACCAAGACCTGTTGAAGGCACCAGGAAGGTGTTGGCTGACCCAAATCAAGCCTTAAGTCTTTCCCTGTCCCTGTTTAGTCATTAGGAAGTTAATGATAGTCTCAGCTGCCTCTGGTGGAGGGGAGGCCCCTGTACCCTCCCCAGAGTGCAGGGAAAGGCACAATCCATACCCCACTTGCAAAATGGTTTTGGTGCTAGGGAATCTTTGTGGAGTTGACTGGATTGTCTCAGAGGCCAAGCAAACAGCATGGTTATTGGGTAGGAACAACTTCAGAGAAGTCAGAAGATCTTGAAGTCTCCTGTATTTGATCATAGCCGAGAGGATAAATATCTCTAGTATGAAAATAATGTTACTTTTTCGTCTTTATCTAGACAAGAGGATAGCAAGATACAATGCTAGCATTAGTGTATAGTTTTAAACTCCCTCCCATATCATTGGTAAGAACTTAAGTATCAATGTCCCACTCTCTTTTTCATTTCTTTGTTATATTTAATTTCTTTAATGTTCTGTCCCTGGTAACAATGTGCATGATGTAGCTTCTCCCACTGAAGGGATATTGCTTTAGTGTCTAGAAGTATTTAGATTATGATAATATTTTTTTTTCTTTTCCAAAAGATTTGTGTCCTGGTTTCTTATGCTTAATCATCTCTCCCTTTAGATCCCTCTAGCTGAGATGGAGGCTCTGTCTCTGACGTCAGATATTCTCTCAGAAAAGTCCTGGTCCTTAGCTCTGACGGATGACTCTTTTCCTGATGATATTAACACACTCTTACTTAATGCTCTGGAAAGCAATGTACATACACTGGTCGCTGTATAGTCTGATGTTTACAGGGTTCGAAATACTGTCTGCACCACTCTGCACCTGCCTAATGGCATTTCCAGTTCAAGCCCATTTCCAAATAGCACCAACCCTTCCCCTGAACAGGACGTTGTCCTTAATGCCATTAGGTCCTGGGTTGTTACCACTCTTGTCCACAAACTTGGCTCCTTGCAAGGAACAAGTATTTATTTCTATTTTTCCTTTGGCATCTTATGTAAAAACAAAGTGTTTTCTACAAGTAAATTCAATAGTAAAAAATGCTTTGGAAAGCATCAAGGTTGAAGTTTCTTCCTCAATTTTTTCTAAAAATTTTTTTTTTCTCAAAAAAAAAGTCAGTGATGCTGCATGGAAGAGACACCCATGAGCTAATGACTCATGTGTCCTCTGCTGAGGGGTCATCTACAGCTCCTTGGTTTGTAATGGATTTTTGTCTTTATGAAGACAGGCACCACAAGGCTTTTTGCCTGATTGGTGCCAGACTGTTTATTTTACAAATATCAGATGGGGATCCCTCTGAAATGCTGCTTGTTTTGTGAACCCTTACTAGCAGTCATCTGGCTGGAGAAAAAAGAAACAAACAAACAAACAAACAAACAGTTTGGACTATTCTGTGTCTTTTTCGATGAAATAACCAGTATTTTGAACCCTGCCTTAACCATCTCCTCTTTGAAACATTAGACATTTTTAGCTGTGTAGCGGTCAAGTGCTTTTTTTCTGCTGTACAACAGACATAGCTCCTTTTCCAACATTTTTGGATCATTCTTGTTCCCTTTGTTGTTGTTCATGTATCTGCCTTTGGTTGTTTGTGTTGTTGATAAATTTCCTACCATTCTAGTAGACTGTCATCTTAATTAGCACTTATTTGGGAAACATCTCTTAAACCGTGACAATATTTCCCATCATGCTTCATGGCGTCACGTGCAAAAGATTTTGTAAACTATGTTTAACATTTTGTATGGGTTTTTTTGTTTCAAAGTTAGTCTGGAGAGCTGGACTGAGGAGAGAGTCCTTTGACTTTTGAATCAGATTAGACCAACCTTGTCAGCACAGCAAAGTCTCAAGGGTGTAACAGCCAAGAGATATTATTTTCTCTGCAAAAAATAAAAGCAAAACCAGGTTGTGGAAAGCATTCTGTGAACTCCTGTCAATACCAACAAAGCGTTTTGGTCAAACCACTTCCCAAACTCCTGAAAACTATGAGATCTTTTCTAAAAGCAGTATTTTTACACTTCATTTAGACACAGCTTTAGTTGAAAAGGATCTCAGAATGTTTTGTTTGGCTCAAAATAGATTTGGGTTGGGATTTTTTTTTTTTTTTTTTTTCATGAAAAACTCAGATGTGATTTTCAGTCAAGCCAAAACAACATGTTTTTCAAAACTACCAGTGAACCAAAAAGTCATGTGCTCCCACTGCTCTGTTTCTGAGCTGGACTTGGAAGATCATTTTGCAGCAATTTTAAACGGTTTTCATGAAGTTCACTCATGAGATTTCCCCTGAGATGATCAAAAAAGTGGAAACAAGCCCCACTGTGGTATTGGATCCTGTCAATGAACCTAAAGGTTTGTTAAAGATTGGGTTTGGAACGGATCTCGAACCCAAATTCTTGTGTTCAGATCCAAATGGTTTTGAATTTGAAATCTCAGGTTTCAAGCCATCTTTTCTGCATTAAGCTAAATAATATGAAAGCTAAATAGCATAAACACACTGTTTGGGAAGGGGAATGCAGGGAGGAACAGAGAGGTTCTCAACCCCCAAGTCTCAGCTTTACCAGCACAGGTTTTGCTCTCCTCCTTTGAGCTATATCAGGAGACTGCAGTCTCTCTTATCTAGGCTGTATCCAGGCTATATCCAATTCGGCAGGTTCCCAAGGACTGAAGCTAGTGCTGCATGACAGTGCAGATCTGTTTCCTTCATTAAATTTACAGTGGTCTTCCTGTTTTTTTCTTTTTTTCCCCCCTATTCCCCCACCCCACCTTTTTTTTTCTTCCCCTTTTGTGTAAATTCCTTTTAATCTCATCATGTTTCTTGTGCAGACAAAATGCCATAGTGAAATTTTGTTTTTATGACTGAAGGATAAAACTTGGAAAAAACCCTCAGTGTTGATTTCAGAAAACCTGTAATGTATCGAGTGAAAGGAAGATTTGTCAGACAACAAGATTTAAAGTTTTCAAAAAATGATCAGCAATATACTGTATCAGACTACAGTGTCACATCTTATTTCAGTGTTTTTCAATGGAGACCTTTTAAAGACAAAATCATTCTTTCATTAGAAACATCCAGGGAAGCTGACTTTTCTTCAGTTTTTGCTAGCACTGTCCAACACCCAAGAATGCTTCTGGGATGGAGATATTTCCTTATAAAATCAGACCTCAATCCACCCTATTTGATATTGCCTCTGGTGGTGCCCATTTCAAAAGACTCTTTGGCTGTAAAAACTCCACAGTCAACATATATACAATAACCCTCGCTTGCATTCGATCCCTTCTAATTAGAGAATGGCTTTAACCCTGAAGCAGTAGGTTTAGATAACCCTTTCAATAAAATGGGTTTAGTTATTCATTATGTAAGAAGAAAAACCAATAAAATTGTGCTGGGAGTCAGAATAGAGACTATTTTCTGTAAACCAGTTTTTCTATTTGTTTTTTTTTTCTTCTTTTATTGTCACAAGAGGACACCTTCGTAGAAGTAGGACTTGCTGATGAGGGCACATAGAAGGAGCTTTAGTGTAACCGCAGAGGATCAAAGTTATGCAAAGCATGTGACCTTTGCTGGCCTTGAGGCATGATGCCTTCTTTGCATATCCCTGAAATAGTCATGGTTTATTACTACAGTGTTGCTTCCTCTGTTTCCGTGGTTCATGCTGTGTGACAATTTATTGACAATACAAAAGGAGGAGTGTAGCTTCCTGGTAGATCCATTTGTGCAAGTTGTACGTCCTGACGATGTGCATGCCCATCGTGCCATGCTGATTGCACTGGCTGTCGCTAGCCTCTCTGGGCACTTCTCCTCTTCCCACCCCATCACCTCTTCCTGCCTCACTGTTTTTTTCCCTGTAGGCTGATCTCCGCTCCAGAGATGACACGCTGACCCTGTCTCCCAGCAAGGACTTGCTGAGTGTGAGAAAGCCTTCGGTGGGGCGCACCCACTCCCTGCCAAACGACAGCTACATGTTCCAGCCACCGTACTCCAGCCCCTGCCCTGCCTCCCTGGGCGAGAGGAATCCGGCACACCACAAGTCCCAGTCAGGTACACCTCTGTCAGCTGGGAGAACAGCAGGATTTCCCAGTACAGCAATAGCTGGGATTTCCCGAGCTATTCAGTAGGAGGCAGCAAACTCCTGTTGTTTTCCAGCGAGGTGTTGGTGCCCAGACCTGTGGAATGGCTTAGCAAAGTCCCTTCCCAACTTGCAAAGACCCTCCACAGCTTGCAAAGTCTGGGCGGTTAAAGATAGGGCCTTTCCCTGGAACTTTTTGGCAATGTGACAGTGAGCAGTTGGTCTGGCTCAACGCTGATTGTCCCCTTGCCTCATTAACTCCTGAGTGTTACAGTCCATAGAGCCTGGGCTCCATCTGTCTCACCTGAGCTAGCCATGGCCCCAGTGCAAAAATCCCAGCAGAAAAATCTTTCCTCATGTCTGATTTTTTTTTTAATTTATTTATTTATTTTAATTTTTTTTTTTGGTAGCAGTACCTATTCTAGCAGGTTTGGGAAGCTCTATATGGGAACATCTGTGAAAGACAGGGAAATGGTGTCTCTAAACGCCTGTAAAATTAACATAAATGTGCTGAATTGAGAGAGATCTCAGTGTGAGATAAATGGGAAAATGAGAGAGTGTAGAATTGCTCATCCCAGTGTGCATGGTTGGGATATATTCCTCAGAGCTAAATTCAGAAATTTTCTTAGATATGGTGTATTGCAGATACCACGGGCTCTCTCTCCAACTGCACCTATGTGCCTGTACTTCCAGCTACTTCCCAGTGCTTATCAATGTGCTTTCATTTACTCTGTCTGCTAAGGGTTACCTTCTGCTGGAAAGTGAATGTAGCTGTCTTTAATTCTTCTGTACGTGCCATCATTTTAGATATTTGTCACAGATAAGAGAGAGAAGTTTTTACAAGCATTGTCATTTGAAAGCCTCTAAGCAGAACATAATTTCAGCACTGTTCAGAATGGTAGGAGATTTAAACAGATTAGAAATAAGATGTTGAAATTTACATAGTAATAAGAATTTGGATGAATAGCAACTGTTGAACGGCACAAAATGAATGTGGACACAACGGAGGAAGATGAATCTGGAGTTGTGAAAAATCACTGCCATAATGCAAAATTTTCAAGGTCAATAGTTGTCCTTTGAAGAACCTGTTTACATGTAATGCGAAAGTTGCAGCTAAAATCCTGGGCAAATCCTACTAAATCAACAGCAAAACTCCCATTACCTTCAGTGGAGCCCAAATTTATGGTTCTCTGTAACAGCCAAGAAATTCCACAGAATTATAATACCAGACAATGCAAAAGATTGCCATTTGCTACAGAGGGAGTTTCCAGAAGGAGCTTAGTTTTTTACCCTTAACTCTAATGCATTTGTCCTGTTTTGAACAAAAACTATGTCAGCTTGACCAAAAAGTGGGTAATTTCTGAGCTCTTTCTTACTTTGAGATTTCAATTCCAAGTTCCCAGCTTGGAGAGGTGAATAGCCCCTTCTGACAGCCCTGGCTTTTTGAGGGTAGGCATTGCACCCTTGTAAATCCACATGAAAAGCCATTCCACTGAGAGGTAGGAGGATTTTGGAAAGGTAAAGCCAACGTCTTATTCATAACCACATTAAGGAATTAAACCTTTTGTGTCTTTCTCCTGCTGGTGAAATTTCAATTGTCTTAAAGCAGACCAAAGGTAAGGTGCCTAAATCTTGGCATATGCATCATTGTCCTGTTCCACCTACAATGTCACTGCTTTTCAGGGTGGAGGAAGTCACCCCTACCTGTTTACAGTTTGTAATATTATAAAGTGCTCTGAAGATAGCAAAAGGTGCCAGGCACCCCTAATAAATCACCACAACTAAGCCATAATATTTCAAGCTGAGAAAGGTTTTGTTGTCAGAAACACTGGCACTTGCAGGAGGCATTTGTTTGAATACTCCTTCCTAATGGGGCTGTTGTTCTGGGAAAGATTCCAGGACAAATGAGATTCTCTGGGATGCCGTCCAGGTTAAATGAATTGTTTTGAAAAATGTTGAGCCGGGCAGGGGGAAGGGGGAGAGCACGCAGAGTTTCAGACCTTTTAGAAGAAGTAGCCAGCAACCACAAAGGGTCAGAAAGAGGCTGGAGAGTATGTAGTTCCTTCTCCTGGGATGCTTTGTAAAACTTCCCTTGAAAGCTGCCAGCTCCCATTCCAATTTGCTTAATTTCCAGTGTGCATGCTGGTTTTGAGATCCCACCAGTGGGTCTCCACACTCATGTATGCAGGAACCCTTCTCTAGAGTTCTTCAGAGTCAGATCCTTGTGCTAGGATGTGTGGTTGCCTGCAAAGTTATTTGCCCTAAAGCAGGGATGTAGAAATTGCCAATCCAGATGAGCTGCAAGTTCATAATCTTCTGTTCTTAGCAGGAGCTAGTCCCCATTGTATCAGGAGAAAATGCCAAGAAAAATGAAATAATAGACGGTTTTGGAATTATTTAGTAGCAGGTGGGAGTTCTTCCCCAGTCACGGATAGCCAATTCCCGAATTCAGAGCAAAAATCTCATTTTTGCCATACCTGTCTGGTCCAAGGTGCAACGGAGCAGTTTTCTCTGAAAGGCCACTGAGATTGGGATGCAGTCCCCAGACGAACATGTCACATTTCTGTCTATTCTCCCTCTTGCAAGGTTCAAAGGCATCGGTGCAGTCGCAGCCGGCGGACACCAGCTCTCTCCTGCAAATTCCAAAAGACCATTTCCACTACGTAAGAGCACATGACTATTTGGTGAGGGAAAGCAAGCCCCAGGTTTCCCAGCAGGTGCACTCTCCTTCTGCTGAAAGGCTGCTCCGTAGACAGGTAAGCAGACTTAGGACCATGAACCTGCTGAGGCTTTACATTAACGTGTTTCCAGGTTATCCATGCTTTAAATTCAAGGAGGGATTCACAGAGAAACCTCTGGAGAACTGTAATTCTCCTAGAGAAATAACAAAAAGGTTGATGGATTTTGATCTGAAAGCCATCCAGGAGTCTCCAAAGAATGTGTGTGATGAGTATCATCTCCTTTGGCAGCATGCCTGAATGTTCTCCACATTGTTAGCACTTTATTTTTTTTCAGTCCTCTTCAAAAATGCAGCCAAATGTTCCCCAGGGACTCATTGGGGTTCAGGAACTAATTATCAACTGCTGTGATTCTCTCAGTGCTTGAAAGTATACAGGGACTACAGGCTCCATCCCAGGCCACCCTTCCTCTGGCTCCTCCTCTGGTTTCTCAAGAGGGGAAAACTGTTTAAAGGAAGCTGCATATCTCGTCTGCAAAACCATCATGGAAAGCATACTGGTTTTACAGTGAGAATTGAAAACTGAGGTCTTTTGAATCTCCTGTGTGCTTTTGAAAAGTCTGAATATCTGCAAAACAGAACACATTCTATTTTGCAACTGGTTTTATCTCTGGGTTTTGCCAGGCATTGATTTAAATCTTGATTGAACCAAAGATCTAAGAGATCTAATCAAAGATTCCACTCTGCTTGATTGGAAGCATAAGTTTAAATTTATCTTTTTTTAGTAAAATACTTAAACCGGTGCTTCGCTCTCACATTTTTGAGCATATTTCATTGTGCAGCTGGACCAGGACCAGAGGCATGTCTGATTCCCAAACTCTGCTGTCTTCAGTAGTTTCATGCCTGATTTTATATACATCAGTTCTATTTTTTCAAAAGCAATTTCTTTCCTGCATGAAAATATTCACATTTCTTTCATCTTTTAATCAACATTGACAAATTAGACAGTTGATTCATTAAGCTCTAAAAATGAATGTGAAGTACCAAGGTTAACAATTACATTAGTCTGTAATACTGAATTGACATAAGAAATTCCTAGCATGTATTCGTTTGCACAGGGCTAGCCAGCTACCCCAATCACTGCTAATGGGGAAACTAATTGATGTCATGATTCCAGTTCATAACCACTCTCTCTTCCTTTCTAATGAATAACAGACCCATCCTTTTGAGCTGATCTAGCTAGAATAAATTACCACGTTAGCCATCTCCCTCAGCCTAATCTTTGAAGGCTTCTTTTTCTAAACCTTCTCACATCTTTAAGTTAATTTATTCCCCTCCCTCCTCTCTCTGCTCATGCAGTGACATGAGCATGCTCTTGGAGTGACATTTCAGAGAGAACAAGGCTTTGGGACGATGAGCAGCTATGGTCTGCGGGCTGGACAGATGCCTCTGAAGGTTGGTGGTGAGGTGTTGCCTTGGGCATGTTCCCAAGCAGGAAGGAGCTCTCAATGTGGCTAAAGGGAGCAGTAAGGTTGTTCCTGGCACCAGGGCAGCATTGCTATTACTGTTAATTGCAATCTAGATGGCCAGGCACTGTGAAGTGTAGTCCTTAAAGGGGCAAAATTCCCTTTATACTCCCGGCACTTCTGCTTGCTCAGGTGCTCTCTGCTTGGCTCCTTTTATTGCCACCACTAATTTATTACTAGCACATCACAGTAGCCCAAACTAGCAAAGCGTTTTGGTTTGAGGTACCCATTTTTCCTTCTGTTACATATATTGCATGTAATTCTGATTTTTTTTTCCCCTTCTTTTCTTCTTTTCTTGCTTTCCTTTCCCTTGCCCCTTGACCCCTCTCCTAAACTTGTGTATAGATAAATCTCGTCCACCACATACCTGGTCCGTGCACTTTCCTCCATGAGTAAAACCTGTGTGTTTAACCTCCCTTTCCTGCCAGAACACTGGAGAGTGGACACAGTCCCCACAGTAACGTGCAGTTTAGACTCTGGGAAGTCTGACACTGAGTGATGCACTTGCAGATGAAGATGAGTGGATCGGATGCTTTGAGAGAAGTTCCCTGCTGAGGAATGTGCTCCTTGGCAGTGTCTTGCACAAACACTTTTCTTCAGGGGAATTCCACCTGAAATTAAAACTCTATTGATTTTTTGGTTCCAGGACTATGTATCCAAGGTGTAGCCCACACCATGTGGTGGCTACTACAGGTGTACACCCCAGTGGGATGGCAGAGGGTCCTTTTATTTTGAAACAAACCAGTAAAACATTAATTCAAACAGTTACTGCTAACAGCTACC
>NW_008597281.1:8570-12763 GCF_000691845.1 Merops nubicus | reverse complement strand
TCGTGAGGAAAGAAAGAGCTGGTGTGACTAACACTGTCCTTGTGTGCAACACAGGTTGGTGTACAAGCAAAAGTAATGACAAGAATTACTTTTTGCTTCTATATTCTACTTTTTTGTGATCTGTGTCTCTTCTTAGGATATGAACATGATTTCTTCTCCCAAACACTCATTAAAACTATTGGCATTGAGGAGGCCAGAATCAGACTCTTCACTGTGGTTAGTTGCCAGTATTATGCTGTAAAATTTTAACTAGAAGGGTTTCACTAGCACTGGACAAAATTGTTTGCCATATTAAATATTCTCCCAGCTCTCAGAGATGACAAAGTAAGCCCAAAGTGCAGATGCAGCAGCAGAGTAGACTCCTATGTTTCTGCGTCCGCACATGTGCACACTGCAGCTGATGTGAGCTTTGCCTGAACAGAGATCATTTGGCTCAAATGATCCTTGTGGGACAAATTTTGTGTGAATTCTAAGATGGTTTTGGGGTGATTCGTCACAAAAACATTCTTTAGTATGAGGGATTTCATCTTCTTACACTTCTTTAAAGGATTGAGACCAGCTGTACACATTTCCTCCATATTTCTTTGTGAAGTTTTTAATCTTTAAGATCATTTAGGAGTTTTCTCAAACTGAGACTCTGCCTTTAAGGGCCAGTTAACGTGGCTGATTTATAAACCCTTCTGACAAGGGATGCAGTGCAAAGACAAAGCCTTCAAACACGCCATAGGTTCCCCCTGCCAGCAGGCACTGATGCTGCATACGGCTCAAGACAGCCTGAGCAAAATGTGCCTTAGGAAGCCTGAACTTGAGCATCAGAATAAGTTGAAATAATTACAGATCATTAATATTATTAGTCCAGCTTTGGACTCCAGCTTTTCCCTGCTCTAAGATGGTGCAGAGTCATGACTCCAGCCTGGGGACCAAAGACAGGGACAGGCTGTCACCCTGACGCTGGCGCAGAGCGTGGTTGCTCTGGCGTTGCTGGCCCTGGGCATCTTGCTCCATGCCCTCAGCACCAGCCGAGCTAGAGAAGGGAATACACAGGCTCACTTGCACATCTTCCCTCTCCTGCTCCTACCTGGGCTGATAAAATGGTAAAGGGCTTTGCTGTAGACCCTCATCCTTCGCATAACAAGAAGCTAAGTTTGGGTGGGTGCATTCTGATTTGCAGCCCTCCATCCTTAGAGAAGAATGCCATAGGTCAGCCACTTTTGAAGAATGAAGGGCCAGATTCTGCTGACACTTATGCAGGGACAAACCCGCAGATATCTGAAGTATGGGAGTGCTAGAACCCACAGCACAGGCCGTTATAGGAGTCAGTGGGTCTGTGCTGAGGTATCTCAGCAAAGTTGAGTGCCCTGTAAACACTGTGCCTTGCTCGTACTAACCTTTGGTCTGTCTCTCTCATCTGGCCACTCCCCTCCTTTGCACCCCGACGCAGATGGCTATACGGAACGACTCTTTGGATAGCAAGGAGAATCTCCACACTGAGGTGAGTGAACCCTCTGACCCAAATGTCCCCGCTGTGCCCACGGAGGAGTCATCAGTGGCTCTGATGCCCTCAGAAGCTAATGAGTCGGCTGCATGGAGCCGGGCAAGCGTTCATACGCAGCAGCAATCCCACAATCAGTATAATATTTCAAAGCAGGCACCAGCATCGTGTGCTTGTGCAGACTCGTATCAGGAGACACCTGGAGATTCAATGGACCAAGAAGTATCTGAAACAAACAGCTCCTCGGAGCCTTTCACTTCAGAAACTTGTACAGCCTCGAGTGCCTGTTCAGAGGTTCAGCCTCTCACTCCTAAAAGGAACATAGGCAATACCGGCAACGTTACACTGAAGGACCTGAAGAAATACCACAGTGTAGACACCCAGGGTCTTCTAAAAAAACCGCCCTCTTGGTTAGATGACCAAAGGAGACATTCAATAGAAATTTGTTCAATGGAAACCAGCCCTCAGCACCATTCCACGTCTAGTTCTTCTGGCTTCATAAGTCAGGTGGTAAGTGAAATGGAAGGCTTGCAAGGAACACGGCAGAAGAAAAAACTGAGCCCTCCATGTATATCTATAGATCCACCCGATGGACAGAGTTTGCTACCTAGAGGACCTCACAGCATCTCACCTGCCAGTGGAGACATTTGCCTGAGACGGCGTGCTCCATCTTGTGAGTCCAAGGATTCGATGGATATAGGGGACTCGTTGCTTCCAGAGAGTACGTCAACATCTCCTACCCCAAAGAAAGACTTGTTGACACTTCCTAGCTTTTCCTTTGATCAAACGGAAATGGACCCCTGAGTTACTTTTCTGTTGGTGCCAAATGTTTTCTTCCTTTCATGTAATAGAAAGACAATAAAATTAAAAAACTGTATTCCGAAATGGCACTGGGTAAAAAATTTCCAAAGAAAGATTAAAGAACCAGCTGGTTAAGAGAGCGGTTAATCTATATCACGCTTACCTAAGCATATGTTCTGCTTAGGTAAAAGCAATACAATGTGCAGAATCTATATGTGTATTATATTTTATTAAATTAATTGAATCTAGTATTGCGGGATGTAGTACATTTTGTGACTAAAGACTTGTTTAATTTTCTTCTATTTTATGTATCTCAGAATATTTCTGAGATAAAATTGGTTTTTATGAATATTTTAACCTGAAAAATATATATTTAATCCCTTCTCTTTTTTTTTTTTGTTTTGTTTTGTTTTGTTTGGGTTTCATTTTGTTTCGCAAAGCACAAAATGTAGCCAATTAGTGCATTACAGAGGAAACGTATCCCACAGTCAGCAGTAAATAAGGATTATTTGATGTAATATATTTTTCCCCTTGGACTTCAATGATATTCTGGAAAAAAGATTGAGTAGTACAGAAATGCAGTGGCAGTTTTTTAACAAAATAATATTCCAGTCTTGCATAAAACTGACATCCAGGGTGAAAGCAAGTGCACAAACCCAGGAAGGTACAACCTGCTGCTAGATGTCTGAAGGTGGTGAATGTGGAGTCACTTAGCTGTACACAATAGTGGTTACAGAAGGATATTCTTGATCACTCACAAACTCCTGTCAATGGCTAATTTTCATATGTGCCTAGGAAGCTGGTGGTCACTTCTGAGATGTTTTTCCAGTGTCTCCAAGGCAGAATGTTTCTATTGCTGGTTTTACCCCCTGGTAAGCCCACTGTTTGGCATGGAGCTTCTCTTCTCTGCACTCGTGTGGAAAAGAGCATAAGGCTGTAGTTAAGGTGTGCAGTGGGTGAATTCAGTGCAGACATGACACACGCTTAAAGCACATGCTTAACGTTAAGCTCTTTCTTGAACTGCCTTGAGGTTGATCGTATTTAAGTAATTTTTTAAAATTAGAATTGTACGCTTATGTGTTTGACAGAATGGAGGCCAACTGCGAGGTATTTTACAGATTACATGTAAGGAAGTCTGTAGGTGCTGAAATGACTGTTGATTTTCAGTTAAAAAGTCAGGGGTTTTGCTATCACCGCTAGAGTTAATTTACATGACCTTGACTGTAATTTAATTTCCAGTCTATCAGAAGCCTTAAGCAGCAGCAGCATGATACGAAGTAGATAAAAACAGAATTCATGTCCTTAGTTTATAATGTCCTCAATGTCAGTCATCTTAGAAATTAACTACTTACTTCTGTGCTAACACCCTCTGCAAAATGCAATCTGTAAAACTGGATGGCACAGCCTGGAAATCATGAGAGCTTGGTCCAGTTCAACACCTCATGCTCTTCACAAGACTGATGGAAACCAGACATTAACTTCACTCAACCTCCATGAAATCCCATTAAGATGTAGGCTAAATAAGACTCTGCAGGCATGGTTTGAAGTGTGTGAGGAGTCACAGGTTTCAAACTGCGTACATGGATAAGGCTTTGCTGGATCCTGTCTTTAAACCAGCAGAGGGAAGAGGAGGATTTGTGCTAATTCTGTCAGTCGGGAGTTTGTGACTTTTTGAGAACTGCTGATCTTTTCAAATCACTACAACATGTTTATGTACAGCCTTTTATCCATTCAGAGATTAGACTGTTACGACTACATGTATCTGCATTAGCTTCAAGTACACATACAAGAAGATGCTGTTTATACCTAACAGCCCACGCGAAGTCTTAAGCTCCTTTATTTTCACTCGAGGACATTTACTCCACAAACAATCCCTGTTGATTTACATGTCCTGGAGAAA
>NW_008597281.1:0-8539 GCF_000691845.1 Merops nubicus | reverse complement strand
CAGCAGGAAGTCAGGCAATCGGTGTATTTGAAGTAGGAGGATTAACATTCTGTACTATTTACTGCAGTTAGATTAATTCTTGGCTGGGACATTTTTCCCCCTCTTCAACACAGGCCCACACGGAGACCACTCTCTTTGATATGCCAGTCCAAATCCAGAGCTAAGCCAGTTTAAAGCAGTGATTTCAAACAAACCTTTCATCAGTTCTTCCCCCAGATCATATTTAAGGAAATAATAAAATTACAATGTATTAAGCCTGAGAAAAATTCTTAATCCCTTTTTTGGTTTTACACTCATCATGAGCCTTAGCTTTTCCTTTCACTAAATAATTTGGGAAAATAGCTGGGCCACTAAAATTGCCGACCCTGGTTTCTTAATGATTAGGGTTGTGTTTGTATAGCTGGAATGACAGTTCCTTCCTTGCAAAAAAAAACCCAAAAACATGGAATATTTTAGTTTGAAAACATGACACAAAACAGCAATGTGATGTTAATCCAAATGCTCAACTCCAAATGTAACAGAAAGCCTAAAGGCTCTTCTATTTTTGTTACTTGGGGTTTTTCCCATTGACAAGGTTTGTGGAAGTAACAAAAAGTTTACATCATACGTAAATATTCAGTAAAGGCTAGCCAGTAAAATAGACTATGATGATGCATTCAGGAAAATAAATCCATGTAAAATAGTTTGTTTTCTAAACCAGATAATTTTTTTCTAGACACCCTTTTGAAAGACAAATAAAAATGTACTGCAGTGTGTGCAATAATCTTCAGATAATTTTAAATACCTTTGGGGGGGTTTTATAGAATTTGACTTTTTTTAAACAAAATGTAAAAAATCCACAGGAATTCTGTAGAATGGTTATGTTGATAGAATTTTTTATATTTTTGTAGAAATCTATAGAGAAATTGTTAAAAGTCTGTGTAGCATCTTGGGAACAGAAGCAGCTCTTATTTACAAGTTTCTTTTCATAAACCTGGAGCCAGACCTACTCTATGACAACATGTATAGCCTAGTTTCAGAGCCTGCATCCAGGTCACGTTTAGAAGTCAGCAGCTAAGCTCAAGTTCTACGATATTGCAGTGCTATTACTGTTCGAGAACCGTACCCATATGAAACACCTACCCCAAAACCCAGCCCCTATTGATGGTCAAGTAGTCGCATGGCTATCCAGTTTATTCAAGCACACCAGCACTTTACTACTGTGGATTTACTGTATACAGGTGGGAGGAAGATATTCTGCTATTGCCAGTCTGACACATGGGGGAAAAAAGAGATGGCAGACACATCTGGAAAAATGTAAATTCCATTCTTGCAGCCCCTCGCACACAGAGCTGATTTTTCATAGCTTGGTTACAGGTCGTTTATACTGTAGATATTTTGGAGGAGGGCAAAGAAAACACTGTTTTTGACTTCTGTGGATTGCACTCAGCACAAGGTATATTCAAGTAGAAAAAAAAAAAAGAAAAGAAAAAAAAAAAGAAAACAAAAGTGTTACCATTGTAAATTAGGCTATGCCCCAGTCTCCCCTTTTCTGCCCCTTTGGCTAATATAACCCATGTACACTATTACACAAGGTGACTAGAGTAGGCACAGTACCATTGCAATGTCCGTAACAACCTAGTATATATTAGAGAACTTTGTATTTAATAGTTAATATATTGTTATACTGTATCAGGTATATAGGCCAAAACGAGGGTTTTTGGCCAGGGCATCAAAAGGTGGTATTCATGGGGAAAACGGGGTTAAAATGTTCCTTTTTAAAAAAAAGAAAAAAGACAAAAAATGAGTGTAAATCTTTACAAATGACAAAAACAAATGTGTCCTATTAAAAGCTTTTGAAAAGAAAACAACTGTGTGCTTCCCTTCTTTGTTGTTGCTGATGATCATCGGTATCATTCAGAGCAGTCAAATCTTTGGTCATGTTTTAACCCCGAGCAGTTGGGGTAAGTGTGGGGTAGCACCTGGGGAGCTGAAAGGAAGATTAGGAAATGTCACCCCATTGTGAAGCTATTTGGTTTGACATCGCAGAGTGGATCTCCAGTCAGCAGAAGCGGCAGGTTTGATCTGTCCATGAAAATGTGTCTCAGTGAAGAGGAAGATGCTGGGTTCTTCCACACATTTACAGTTTCAGGATTTCTAGCCTGAAGTACAGCAGCCTCTTCCCCATCACTTCTGCTGTCCTTTAGCTCCTTTCATAGCAGGAGTTGGTGCCACCATGGGAGCTGCAGACTGTGTGGCAAGGCAGCAAGGGCTCAGCCCCAAGATGCTGCTTAGGTATCACCAGAAACATTTGAACCAAAACTCTTTAGGGGTCTTTATTGAATTATTTCTTTGGCTCCTAACGTGAAGTCTCCTCTCCGCTGGAGAGCAGCCATGAGAGGGAGGAATCTGGTATTGGGCACTCTGCAGCCCTGCTTCTCACTGTGGCTTCAATGATTTGATGATTGCTCTGCAGCAGGAGGGACCCTAAACTGACATCCAGAGTGGTTATGTTGTCTAGAGAGTGCTTTGATAAAGGTCCTGTCATAATCATTTCTGAGTAGAAAACAGCAGGAAGGAAGTTAGCCCTTAAACAGAGAGAAAATGTGGATCTGTGCAAAACCCCATGCAAATCCATGCAGAGCAGGACATCAGAGATGAGCTGTGTAATATATCTGTGTCATCCAGGCTGTGGGGCCAGCCCCACCAGGCTGGAACCACTGGTGAGCCTTCCCACCCCTCTGAGCCTGGAGCATCCACAAGGCATTAAGGTAAGCCAGGCTGAGCCAAGCTGGCAGAGCACGTCACACCTTGGAGCACTTCACACCTCTCTGCACCCAGGTGAGTTCAGCCCAGTGGTAGCTCCTTAGAGGGGATGTTAAATCCTCTAGCTCCAGTGCTGGGTTTCAGAGGAGCTTGGGAGGGGGCTTGTTTTTCTGCTCTGTTTTGTGAGCAGTCCTGCATGAAGCTCTTTTGCTGAGTTTTGCCTGTGGTTTTCAGTAGGCTCCCACCCAGGCTGGCTGCTTGTGGATGTGTTCTTAACTTGCAAGAGCTCAGCCACAGCACTTGGTTATTCTGTTTGGTAAGTATTTTGGATGCCATGTGAAGCAACTATATTGCTTTCTATGTAATGGTAACTGCATCTAGGGAAGTAGCACTTTATTTCAGGCTCAGTTGAGACAGGTGAGCTTGGTTAACTGTCCTGCTTCTGGAGAGCAGTGTCCCACTGAAAAAGGTGCCTGCAAAGCCCTTCAAGTAGATGGATGAGAAACAGGAAAGTCCTATTTGTGCCTTCTATATTTCAGGTGCTCCAGAGATACAAACTGAGACACCCCAAAAAGTCTTAGATGTGAGCTGTACTAGAATCCTCCTAAAAAATAAGGTAGGAAAACGCAATGTAATGAAATGTGCCTGGCTCCCTTCATTGCCACCATATAAAGGCCCAGCTGTGATCACCTACTGGGAGCGAGGAGCTTGCAGATTAAAGGATTAAGGCCAGTAAAATTTTGGAGAGACAAAGGCCTGAATTGAGCTGCCCAGAGGCACACAGCGTTCTGCTACCATCTAGTGGGCTCGGGGCGAGGAGCGGGCCTGGGAGACAGCCCACCCAGGGACAGTCCTGAGTCTATCTAACATCTTAGAGGCTTTACAGCACCTGAGGTCAAAGAGGTATAGAATGGTTTGGGTTGGAAGAGTCCTTTAAAGCTCCTCTAGTCCAAGCCGCCTGCAGTGAGCAGGGACATTAACCAGATCAGGCTGCTCATAGCCCTCATCCAGCCTGACCTTGAATGTTGCCAGGGATGAGGCTTCTACCACCTCTTTTTGCAACCTGTGACGGTGTTTCACCATGCTCACTGTAAAACGAGGTGCTTGTTTGTCCCTGCACACACTTACTCCTCCTTTTGGGCACATGTAAAGCTGGAGCCCCCTCCGTGTGCGTTTCAATCTGTGCCAGTCCCGTACAGGCTGTGCCACCACCCACAGCAGCTACGGCACATCCACAGCCTGTGAGCTCTGATGGGGTGCTCTGGCTCTGCCTGGCCCAGCGTGGGAGGAGGGTAACCAAGCAGGCCTTCTGCCATCTTAGGTGGCTTGTGCTGAGGTGCTCAGAGGTTGGGTCCTCACTCAGGCGCAGGCTGGCTGCTTGTCACTAGATGGCAATGCCATGAAGAGGTTTAGCTGGGATATTTTTTGCACCTGAGTGCAGGCTGCACCTGAGGTCCTCTGTAACCTCCTGGTTCTGTTTGGTTTGGCGTGGCATTCAGCATCAGCAGCAAAAGCCATTTCCTCGCTGGCATTTTTGCATTTGGGGGTGATTGGACTTTAAGGTGGTTTTTACATATTGTATTCAACGCCTTGTATGTTTACAACACACTTTATAATCTTGCAAGATCCTCTGGCATATTCTATTACTGCTTGAGTCACTGGATGCTATAATTGGCAAGCTTTCAAAGATCCTGAATAGATTATCTTTCCATATCTTTTTAATACTCTAAATAATGCAAGCAAAGACCCCTGCAGCTCCAGCTGGGAAATGAAAAGGATGGTTAAACCACTTAATCACTTATTGTGCTAACAACTCTTTTACGGAAACACAAAGCAGAATCCAGCTGTTCCAGGGGAAAATCAGGAAGAAGTTAATATTGGAGTCATTCTACAAAGACAAAACACTGCCATGGACAGCATGTGCCATGCCCCATCTGCACAGGCAGGGCAGAACTGCTCTGCTGGGTGTCACCAGCTCAGCATGGCCAAGGGCTGGTGAAAACTCCACGTTCATTCAAACAAAGCAGGACCCCGTGATTGGATTCCTGCAAGCACTGTGCATTCTGAATGCCTGTTTTTTGGGGGAAATCCTGAACAGCTTCAGCCCATTAAATCTAGGAGGGGTTGGTGGAGTGGCTGAGTTGGCAGGGGGAGAGGATAAGCTGTGGCACTTGTGTCAGGGGCTGAAGCAGGATAGTTTGGGTCTTAGCTCCAGAAGGCCCAAATGCCACATGCTGTCTGTCTGCTTATCCATCACTCTAAGCTCCTTCTGCAGGTAAACCCCTTCACAAGCAGGGGTGTATTACACCTGCCACAGCTTCTCTCAACCCCTGTAGGCACTTGAGATCACGTTTATGGAGTTTTCCAGAAGATGAGAGAGACACCAAGTGCATTCAGAGTTTGGCTGCTCACTGGTAGAGCAGCTTCAGGATCACTTTGGGGTGATCTAGGCAGTTCTCAGCATGTCTAGATTCTCCTCCTGCTCATTGTTCTCAGTATGAAATGTAGGAGCACTCAAGTAACAGGGGAAGATACTGTTACACATGGTGTCCTGGAGGAGTCATACAGACACCATTTTATCCTGTTACAGAGTCCTGATGCACTGGGTGGACCCCCTCTCACCCCACAGTGAACAGAATCACTTCACACTGCAGCTTCAGGCCAAATACAGTGTTCTCCCAACAATCCCAGGAGAACTGCCACCTCTGCTCTTCCAGCCAGCAGAATCTTGCCTTCCTCGCCTTGCCTACGGAGCCATGTGGCTGATATATGTCCAAAAGCAGAACTGTGAGTAAAAACCAGTGCTGCAAATTCCCAGCCCACTCCCTCATCTGTTTTATCCTGGGCCTTCTAAAGTGCTCATCGCACTTTCCAGAAATGAGGAAATGAAATCCTTTCCTGCAGAAGACAGATGCTATATGCAACACCACTGGTTGTTTGAGGAGAAACCCCAAGTCTGCTGCTGCTGCTCATGCAGTGTTGACTTTAAGCAGAGCTTGTTACAAGTCCACATCTTCCATGTGTTAAAACAAGGTGTCATCCCCTTTCTTACACAGTAAATGCACAGGGCCTTGCTGGAAATGCTACTTTGGCAGCCTCTTTTTCTTACCATCTGTAGAATGTGACATCTCTGTGGGTCTTGGAAAGGAAGCTGAGCCTCTGCTGTTCCAAGCAGAGAAAGAAGGTGATATTTATAGTCAACTAACCATAAAACTGTGACTTCCAGAGCTGCTCAAGCCCTCCCTAACCATCAACTCTACATGTCCTTCTTTATACAGATTTCTTCAGGAGCTGGTCACGCTTCATTTTGCTTTTAGTGCTTCACAAATCGGCATGAGGTGCAATGGGAAAAGAAGCCTGGCTCGTACCTGGCACTGTGCTTGCACAAACAGCTCCTCTCTCACGTTACCTCCTGTCCTGCCCCAGCCAGTCGCTCTGGCTGATAACTAACTGCTGCTGTGGGGCCCTGGGTGTGCCTCGTAGGCACTTGTGATTGCGCTGGCTTGACCTGCCTCTGTGTGTTAGCAGGTGAAAAGTCCTTCACTGTGCTGCTGACAAGGAAAAGAGGATGCAAATACATTACTGAGGGTGCAAATACATTACTGAATGGGAAAAGAGGATGCAAATACATTACTGAATAAAGCCAGATCAGATCTTGCCACTCCCCGGAATAAATGCCCACTGAGAGAAAAGGTGAGTTCATGACCTGCCTGACATTAGTACCAAAGGTGCCTTTTCATTTTCATGCATTTGGGGGAGCATCACAGGAGTAATGACACGTTCTAGGTACTTCTGTCTTCCCTCCTGTCATCAAAAGGAAACAGGACCAAAGTGAGCTGCCTGAGATAGAGCTTCAGGCTCTGCTTTGCAGCAGGTTCAGCAGAATCCTTTACCATGGCCCTTCCCAGAGGCTTTCAAGCCTCCCCCCTCATCTTATCTGTCTGAGACTTTCATATTTCCTTAATTCCTGCCTTTGATTTTTCCCTCTTTGCTAGTCTATTTTGCCAGACAGCACCTGGAAGTCAGTAATTACACTGCACAGTCAGAGCAAGTCAGCAGTGTCTGCTGTAAGGTCCAGGCTGGCTGTTTGGTGGCCCTCTGGCTCTTGGGGGGCACATGGGGGAGCTGGCATAAGTGGCACCCATTCATCAGGACCACCCCAGTTTAATGGCATGAATTGCTCCTTAAAGCCGAAGCTGCCCACCATGAGTTAGCAACATGAAGCAAGAGGCATAATAATTTAGGGCCTCCTACTCTAGGGTCCTGTGAGACCCAGGGAAATTCCCTAATACAGGACCTTCCTCCACACATACAGTGGAACAATTCCAGTGAGGTGAGTAATTTAATCAGGGATTAATTGACATTGCACAGCTCAATGGAATTGTGCAGTACACTGATAAAATAAACCTCTCCCCTCCAGTACACACAGCCTCCGGTAGCTGTTCCTGAGGTGCCTCTGTGTCTGTGACATCTTACAACACCAGAGCTGCTCTTAATTTAGGGCATGTTCTCAAACTGCATCAAGTTCTGCTTCTTGGTGCAAGAAACTCAGTGGTGCAAATTTATGTGTCAAGAGAGATCAAATTCTCAACATTTCTCCTGGAGCAACTGCTCACACACATTGTTGCAGAAGAGGAGGTCTCAAAAGCCTTAATGAGTATCTGTCACTGACTTTCCTTAAAACTTATGTTGTGATGCAATTCCACTGAACAAAAGGTTCAATGTAAGACCTGCACAGACAGCCCATGCTGCCCATGGAAGATATTCACCCAGCTGGCTGCAGCTCCTCTAGTATTTCCTTGAGAAGGTTGTGCTGATGAGCCTGGATCATTCTGAGATTTCAAATCCTGTAGGCAATCACCAGAAGACCTTATCTTGGGCAACACCCTATCTTCCCACACTAATAACAGCTGTGTCTCTTTAGCCCCATTATAGTAAATGTCTAATAAATTCTCAGCATTGCTTGTGGGAAGCACATGGCTTCCTTTGATAGTGCTCTCAGTGGGTATCACCCCTAGCATCTTCCGTGGTCTTCATAAAAGATTAGTGGAATATTTTGGGGATTCTTCTCATCTCTTTTTTCTGTTCTGGTCAACATTTTTGATGACACCCTCGTGCCTGATAGTTCCTCACCTTTCAGTGAGGAATGAAACTCAAATTTTAACAATATTTAAGTAGAGTTGTGGCAGCAGGATGCTTTGTGTGAGACATTATTGAGCTAGATGGTACAGCTCAAGTGGGTAGACAAACAGCAGGTGCTGGAAGGTCAATAGTTCTGCAGAAGCCTTGCGCAAGAGGAAAGCAAACAGTGCTTCCTGCATCATGGGGAGGTGAAATCCAGATTGTGTCCAAGGTGCTACACCACAACATCTGCTAGTTACACATATATGTGAAGTTTATTGACTGAAGCCTTTTGAAAATAGATCCACACCACTGTGTAATCACACATCTACAGTGGAAACAGCATGAAGGAAGAGGATGCAGGTAGATGGATAAGTGACAGGATGCTCTTCTAAGTAACACTCTTTTAAGTGCTGTTGAGGCAACCACACTCTGAACCACTCTAAAGGGGAGATGACAAGTGTCTCCAAGGTGTTGTTAGCCTGAGGGCTCCGGGCAGATGGACACATTCCCCAACCCAGTGGACACCCCAGCTCTGCACAGCCGCTCTGGGTGACCGTCCCTCAGCCTGCCCTGCGCTTGCCACGTGGGGACCACCAGTGTTCCCCTCCAAGAGCAAGGCTCTGGTTGTGCCTGCAGGCCAAAGTGAACAGGAGAAATATTTTCCTAGGGG
>NW_008597280.1:244-784 GCF_000691845.1 Merops nubicus | reverse complement strand
CAGGATGCGCAGGGTCTCGCCCAGGCACTCATGGGCCAGCGGCCGCTGGGGCTCCTTGGGGTCTGCAAGAGAGGGGGAGCTGAAATACTGCCCCACGTCCCTGCCCCAAGTCCCTGCTCCACATCCGTGCCCTCCGCTTCCCAGGCAAGGTCTCGCCAGGCTGCCAGACCATGCAGCCCATCCCCTTGGCTTTGGGGCTCCCTGGCACTGGCACAGCCACGTCCTGCTTGCCCAGCACCCTTCCATCGGCCAGCGTGTCCCCTGCGTGGCACAGCCGTGGGCCCAGGGCAGCCTGACCTTTCAGGCATTTTTTCCTCAGCAGTAACTTTTTCCCTTGAAAGCAGTTCGGGAATTTCCTCCCCGTTTCCTTCCTGCCCTCCCTGCCGGACGGGCGCTCCCAGCTGCTGGGAGGGATGCCCGGGCCTGTCCTGCCACCGTGCCCCATCCAGCCGGGCTTGCTGCATCCCACGGGGTCCTTCCCTCCACTGTTCCCTCCACGGACCCCTGCCAGCTGGGGGGTCTGGCCATGCTCCCCCCCGC
>NW_008597280.1:0-233 GCF_000691845.1 Merops nubicus | reverse complement strand
GCTGGCTACCCGTGTTAGAAGTTGAGGAGCCTCCGGTAAGGAGGGGCTGGGATGGGATCCTGGCACCCACTGCCTGGGCAGGCAAAGCCCCCTCCCTGTCCCAGCCCCAGCTCAGGGAAAGGAAAGGGTCTCCTCCGTTTCCTCTCCTGTTTTCAGACACCTTCCAGAGTGGGAAGTGGGGAGACCAGCAGGACTGGGAATGGGGCTGGATGGACACAGAGGAGAGTCAGACT
>NW_008597279.1:4687-9788 GCF_000691845.1 Merops nubicus | reverse complement strand
GAGATGTGGGGTGAGGGACACGGGGCAGTGGGGACCTGGCAGTGCTGGGGGAAACGAGGAGCTTAATGGTCTCTTCCAACCAAAACAGTTCTATTACTCTTCCCCCAGAGCTGGGGTGTGTGTTGCCATCAGATCAGCTCCCAGGGATAGGGCACAGACCCCTCAGTGCTCCTGCTCTGCTCCATCCCAGGAGACGCTGCCCTGGAAGGGCTGAGGGGGCAGCACAGGTGGGGACCTGGCAGTGCTGGGGGAAACGAGGAGCTTAATGGTCTCTTCCAACCAAAACAGTTCTATTACTCTTCCCCCAGAGCTGGGGTGTGTGTTGCCATCAGATCAGCTCCCAGGGATAGGGCACAGACCCCTCAGTGCTCCTGCTCTGCTCCATCCCAGGAGACGCTGCCCTGGAAGGGCTGAGGGGGCAGCACAGGTCAGGACACTCAATCCAAACCCCCTCCCAGGGCAGAACAGGCCATTTCTTCCCTGTGTTTACACAGCTGGGCTCTGCACTGGCCTTCAAGCTGCTGCTGAAAGAGCACTAAGCCTGGGGACAGATGCCAGCTCTTGGGACAACACAGAGCAGAAGCCTGGAGGCAGAGGCATTTCATCCCCTCCCCCCCACTGAAATTCAGTCATGGGGGTACCCCAGAGCTGACCAGAGACAGCCAGGCTGTGAAACACACTTGGGAAAACCCTGGCAACGAGGGACCCTGGGATCCCACCTTCTCAAAAAGGAGATTTCAATCAACCTGCTTAAGAAATCACCAACTTCCCTTCCACACTGAGACTTCAAAATCAAACCCTGACGTGACAGCTCCATGCAGCTGGAAGGTGCTAACCCAGGATTTTAACCTGGGCAGACAGCAGGATTTTAACCTGCACAGCCCTTGTCCACCTCCCCAGGCTCCCCCCGGGCAGCAGGGCACCAGTTGGAGCCTTTTTGAGGCAGCTCATTATTAAGCAATCAAACTGTGATAATTCTGCACACGTTTCAGATTAGCCCCGTTTTATTTTAAGCTGTTTTATTTAAAGCTGGATTTGGGCAGAGGGTTCTGAGCTACCCAGCACTCTGCCAGAGCAGGAAGGGCTCCGTGAGGGACAAAGTCCCACCCAGAAGCCAGCTCTGCCCCAGTCAGCAATGGGGAGGGGATTCAAAGCCCCATTAACCTGTCCCCAGGTAAAGGGGCTTTGCAGGACACGGTGACAAATAGCTCCTGGCTCCTTGCTGACCCCAGCACAGAATTTCAGACCCTTTCCACCAGAACTCTCACAACCACAGGCTCTGATCCCCGCTGCAGACCAGCAGCAGGAAGCTCAGAATCCACAGGGCTCACCTCAGGCACACGCTGTGCTGGGTCTGATCCAGACATCTGGAAGTCTGGAGCTGCAACAGGAGGCTTTTAATAGCCCCAGTGGCAACCTACCTGAACCGGCTCCTCCAGGACCCCGCTGCAGATGGGGCAGATAAGGTCTTCATCAACGTCCCCCTGAAAACGTGCTACATCATACCCCATTGCTCATCACTGAGGCCAGAACCCTGCGGGGGGAAGAGGAGCAGCAGTCAGGAGGGGAGTGTCCCAGGGGCTCTGGGCAGAGCAGGTCCTGGCCCTCACAGCATCCATCCCACACGCCATCACTAACCCTGCTGGGATTTTCCTCCTTGTTGGGCTTTGCTCTGGAGGGTTTTTTTTGCACTGTTCTACATCGTAGAGTCATGGAATGCTTTGGGTGGGAAGGGACCTTTCAAGCTCATCTTGTCCAACCCCCCTGCAGGGAGCAGGGACAGCTTCCAGGGCTGGGGGATCCACCACCTCTCTGTGCCAGGTCCCCACCCAGGTCGGTGGCCCCGGGTAACACCGTTCACCAGCTTCTTACACCTCCTGCGAGAGCCCGGCCTTGAGCTCTGCCCGGCCACCTCTCTGTGCCAGGTCCCCACCCCTCCCCACCCAGGTCGGTGGCCCCGTGTAACACCATTCACCAGTTTCTTACACCTCCTGCCAGAGCCCGGCCTTGAGCTCTGCCCAGCACACTGGCAGAGCCTCTTCCTCCTCCTCCTCCTCTCCCGTTCCCACCAACATCAAAGCCGGCGCCAAACCGCCGCGGGCACCCTGACCCTGACCCCACACAGAGGAGCCCCCACCCCCAAGGCAAACAGGAGGGGAGGAGGCACCCGAATGCCACCCTCAAACCACCATCCACGCGGCGAGGAGAGGGTGGCACGGCAGAACATGCCAACACCAGGGGCACCAACCTGCTCTGAGGGCAGGGAGGAGCTCGCCCTGTGGCCACCGAGCCAGGGCCAGCGGTGCCAAGTGGCACAAGGCCACATCCCTTGGCAGCTGGAAGAGCTTTGGCTCCCCACGGCCGCCGAGCTGAGGTGGTTGTGGCAAGCCCTGTGGCAGCTCGCCCAGGAGGAGGTGATGGATGGGCAGCAAGGGAGGCTGGAGGCAATGCCACCCTTCCTGGCTGGCCCTCGGGTCCCTCCCCGAGCCCAGGGGGTGGCAGGGAGGGACTTTAACCCACTCGCCAGACCCTGTGGGGGTCAGACAGTAACTCAGCCCCACGTGCAGACGGGTTCTTGGCTGGCACGGCGCGGGCACAGACAAAAGGCTCCTCTGAGGGTGCCAGGGTGGGGGAAGTCCCTGCATCAGCGTTTGCAAGTCAGATAACAAGAGGAAGGGCTGGAGGGAGAAGGGATCACCCAGCAGCTCCCAAACCTTCCCACACCCGGGACAGATGCTGCTCTCCTCTGCTGGGAAGGGACCCAAATTCCTCCCCAGCCCTGTACAAGCCGCAAGTCTCAGCGCCTCCAACACTCCACGCTGGGTTCAAACCAACTGGAAGGGCACAGGAGGGCAGGGAGGACCTGGTTCCAGGCTGCCAGCTGAGCCACGGCACCCACACCCCCCACCACAGAGGTTTTTCAGCCCGTGGCTGGGACCTCTCTGACCTTCACACCGCTGCTTCGTGCCCTGCTGTCCTCCTGGATGCACGGGCAGCTCCACCAAGAGCTGCCTTGTCCTCCTGCTCAGGCACCCGGGTGTGGAAGGGGAACAGCTCTGGGCACTGCTGCTTCAGAACCACGCTCCCCAGCAGCACAGCTTCCTTTGTCTTTCGCTTCCAAACTCCACCATCACCCTTCCAACCAACAGCTGCACAAAACACTACATGTCTTCACACCCAAGCAGAGGGCAGAACACGAGCGCCGAGAGCCGGCCTCGCCATCTGCCCGAGAGCAGCCACATCAGAACCTCCTCCAGAAAAATCTCAGCACCTGCACAAGCCCAAGCGCCTCCAAATTCTTCTCATTCCTCGGCCCAGCTGTTCCCCCCTCCTGCCAGGATCCTCCCTGGGGCTCTGCCAGCCGAGGAGCTGCCTCTGCAAACGCCCAGGCGAGACGGAGCTGGCGAGCCAACCTCCCTCCTGCCAGCTCCAGAGGTGGGCCAGCGACCCAGCCCTGCAGGACGTCGGGTCCTCCTCCCTCCCCGGGCTCAGCACCCTGCAGGATGGCCCCAGAGAAGGTATCGTGTGGCTAATTGGAGTGTGGTTAATTGGAGTGAGCCCCGCTCACACGGCGAGGACGGTGATTCACGGGCTGCAGGACCCATTGTGTGCCGAGGCAATGCACAAAGAGCTTGGAAAGCCCCACTCTGGAAGGGCTCGTGGAGGTGCTTGGACACCAGGGTGAAGTCAAACCAAGTATCTGCACCGTGGGCAAGAGGCAAGACAGGGGGGTGAAGGCTGAGGGGGAACCTGGACAAAACCACAGCGAGAGGAAAGTGCTTCTGCAGAACCAGCCGCTGCCACCCGTGATGAGGCTCCATTTAAGGCAAGGAGCCTCCCAGTCCTGCCCTCTCCAAACAGGCACAGCTCCTTGACCTCAGCACCAGCAGGCTCCCCGGGGCTGGGCAGGGAGAGGGGCCAGCTCACACAGAGCCCAGGCCAGCCACGAGCTGGGCTTTGGCCCAAATGACAGAGAAAAGTGGGAGCAAGTCGCTTCCCCCCACGCGCTTCCCTTGTCATCACACCCCTGCCTGCCTCTGGAGATTGTCATCACATCCCTGCCTGCCTCTGGAGATTGTCACCTTCCTGGCCTGGGGACCTTCGAGTGCCTGCACAGAGAGATCCACGCAGCAACAAGGGCTGAGGTGTCAGGGAGGATCAGTAATTAACGAGCCAAGAGCCCTGTGACATTCCCACCCTCACCCAAAGCTCCCCAGCGTGCAGCAGCCAAAGGCTCCTAATGAGAGGCAGAGGAGAAAGAGGAAGGCAACGACTCACTCCCCCCTGGTCACAGACAGGCCCAGGGCTGGCACAGCCCCACGGCTGGGACCCCCAACCCCCACGGAGGGGCCAGCAGCTCATCCCAAGCCCCAGCTCCTGCTGCTCTTCCAGCAAACCTCCTGTTTAAACAGACAAATACGACATCTAAACACGAACCCAGACCCTCACCATCTGCTCCCCCTGCTCTGCTCATGAGACATTCATTCCTACGCACCCAAAGTGTCCCAGTTCTGCCCCAAATCTTGGGTAAAAAGGGGCTTCTCTCAGTTGTCTGCCCTGAGCTCACCTCCAAAGGAGGCTGGGGCTGCTCCAGAGCAGATCTCTCACGTTAGCAGCACCCACGGGGACAGGACTTCCATCTAACAGGGTGCTGCTTCCCAGCCCTGATCCCACCCCCAGCAGAAAATTCAACTGCTGAGAAAACCTTTCCTGTTGACAAAAGGAAAACTAATGGTTTAAGGAAAATCTCCTTGGAAAAAAAAAATAAAATATGTCTGCATGGGAGCCCGTGGACTCGTTCCAGAGCCCCCAGAGCACATGTTCACATGTTCCCTCCTTTCTGCCACAGTGTGTTGGAGCTGCTGGAGCCCAGACACTCTGGCTGAGCCAAGCTCTTGCCTGCTCCACTGCCCCAGGCCCAGGCTGTGGAGCCAGGCAGCAGCCACGGGACCTGGCCCTGAGGAGCTCCTGCTGGCTCACCCAGAGCTCCAGGGCTGAGCCCAGAAACACAGAGTCCCAGGCTGCTTCAGGGGGGAAGGCACCTTGAGAGGTCATCATGTCCATCCCCCTGCAGGGAGCAGGGACATCCCCAACCAGAGCA
>NW_008597279.1:4146-4486 GCF_000691845.1 Merops nubicus | reverse complement strand
CCCCTGGAAGTCCTGGCAGGTCCCCAGGTCTCCCTGGAGTTGCTCAGCCGGTGATCCTGGCCCTGGAGAGAGCAGCACCTCCAGATGTGGGCAGCACCCCCAGAAGTGGGCAGCACCCCCAGATGTGGGCAGAACCCCCAGCTCCCAGGGCAGGAGCAGACACCTGAGGGGCACAGGCAGCGTTGTGAGGCGAGGCTGCCGGGAGTCCCCGACCCCCTCCTGAGAGGTCTGAGCGTGAGCAGCACGAGCAGGGCTCAGCACCAGGGCAGAGGGAGCTCCCTGCACCCAGGCAGATGATGTGCTGGCTCCAGAACCCCCCCAGCCCCTCACCACCAGAGGG
>NW_008597279.1:3426-4044 GCF_000691845.1 Merops nubicus | reverse complement strand
GAACGCGCGACAGGGAGGAGCTGGCAGCTCAAGCTCTCCAAATAAACCCTCACAGCCCAAGCCCAATGAGAACAACGTGATGATGGGAGCAGAGCTGGCACCTACCTACTGAAAACACAGCCAAAAATCCACCTGGAAAATCAGAGCAGGACGGGCAGCGAAGCCGAGGACCGGGCGGAGAGCAGCGACCACCCCAGGGACCCCCGTGTGCCAGCATGAAGGTGTCCAGCTCCCCCTGGAACACCAGCTCCACCACCAGCCCCCCAGGCCCAGCAGCCAGCCCCAATTCCAAGCCAGCAGCTGATGCCAGCTTTTTTTTTGTTTTGTTTTCCCTTCTTTCTCTTCTAGGGAAGCCCCCTCCCCCCCTCCCCTTTCGTTCTGTGGAAACTCAGATGACCAGACAGAACCCCTTAAAAAAAAAAATAATAAGAAGAAAAACAAACACATGCAACCAATCAAAGTTAATTAGCCTGGGCTGGATGTCTCCAGTGAGAACCTTTGCCTGGTTCTCAGGGAACACAGACACCATTTTCTCATTATTTCCAACCCAAGCTCTGCCAACAGATACCGGAGCCGCCGCGCAGCTGGGGCAGCTCGGAAGAAACCTGTTCCGTGAGC
>NW_008597279.1:2777-3409 GCF_000691845.1 Merops nubicus | reverse complement strand
TCATCTTGCCCAGCCAAAAGAAATAGAATGAAACCCAGAAAGGGAGGGGGAGGGGAGGAAAACAACATATGGCTGCGAGAGGGGCTGCTCTGGAAGAGCTGAAGCCCAGACACAGGGGATCGTCCCCCCCGCTTCGCGCCGTGGGTGTCCCGGGGTGTCCCCATCCACCTCTGCTCCCTGCTAGGGGGGGAATGTGGAACGTCTCGGGGGGCTGCAGGGTTCTGAAGCAGACTTGCTGCCGCTGGAAAGTTTCCAAGGAGGGGAAAAAACGTGATGAAGGAGCTTAAAGGAGTCCAAGTTTTGCAGCAGTTGGCTCCCGGCCCCCAGGATCTGCGTCTGGCGAAGGTGTGCTAGGCTCCCAGGAGGTGCAGGGCACACCAAGGGGCTGCTGGTGGGACAGTGGGGCCCTGGGGCAGAGCAGCAGAAGCTGTCCCACCCGTGTCTGGGAGGGAGGGAGGCAGCACAGGGGCTCTGCATTGGTTGGCACTGGCCAAAGGCATCAGCCAGGCTCCGCCGCCCAGCCCCGCTGGGATGAGGACGTGGGCAAAGGGCCCAGACCCTTCACTGCTCTGACACGCAGCCTGGAGCCACAACCCTCAAACCCCAGCACTGGTGGGGCTGGAAGGGACCTC
>NW_008597279.1:0-2319 GCF_000691845.1 Merops nubicus | reverse complement strand
CCCCCCCCCCCCTGCTCCAACAGGGTCACCTGGAGCAGGGCTGAACTCCTGCCAGCCCTGGCAATGGAATTCTCCACGCTGAGCCCAGCACCACCAGCAGCTGCGAGGACCTCGCTGGGTCCCTGAGGGCCACACATGAGATGAACACCCACTGCACGGCAGTTGTGGGGCACTGAGGACCCACCAGCCAGTGCCACAGAGAGCACCACAGAGAGCCACCCAAGAGCAGGGATTGGCACCTATGCCAACAGGGACCCAACCCCTGCCCTGCTGCAGCACGAGGAGCCCTCTGCTCGGACACGGGAGCTCTGTGAGATGCCACCTTCCCCACGGCACCCCCAGAGCCCCCCGGACCAGCCAGAGGGTTCCAAGCAGCTGCCTTGAGAAGTGAAGAATCACAGTGCCCCACCAAGCCTGACCTGGAATGTTGGGGCTCCACCACCTCCCTGAGCATCCTGTTCCAGTGTCTCTCCACCCTATTTACCCTCTCGCAGCCCCAGCCCGTGTCAGACCCTCCTGGTCCTTCTGATCATTTTGACTTTCTGGTGGTTTTCCCAGGAATTTCTGCACAAATTTGGGCTCTCCCTGGGCTGCTGGCACAGAGGCTGGTCCCAGGCCAGGCTGCTCTCTTCCCCTGCCCCACTGCAGCTTCCCCATCAGGAGGAACCGGTGGGGAGCAGCAGATAGAACAAACCAGTTCTGCCTGCACACACACCACTGGCTGCTCGGCATGTGCATAATTAACCACCCTGCTAATGACACCCGGAGCAGCTCCCTCCCTCCTTCCCTCCCTCCCAAAAATCTCATCAGCCACCAGCAGCCTCGGCTGAAACGTGACTCGCTCGCTCCCCTCCCCCGGGGCCTCTAATTGCTGCTGCACGTTCCCGGGAAGCACAGAGTGATTTAGAGCAATTTTCTGTTCCAATCGGGGGAAAAAGGCAGAGAAAAAATCAATCCCCTCAGCAGCTGAGGGCTCCGGGGTGAGCCCAGGAGCCAGGGCAGTGGAGCCAGGCTCTGAGGGAACTGCTACAGAGAGGGGCTGGAGCAGGTCCAGAGAAGGGCAACAGAGCTGGGGAGGGGTCTGGGGAATATCTGTGATGAGCAGGGACTGAGGGACCTGGGGGGGTTTAGTCTGGAGAAGAGGAGGAGGCTGAAATGAGACTT
The DNA here is from genome assembly GCF_000691845.1 of Merops nubicus. NCBI lineage: Eukaryota > Metazoa > Chordata > Aves > Coraciiformes > Meropidae > Merops > Merops nubicus. The sequence goes on along the minus strand of NW_008597279.1, from coordinate 1,155 downwards.
TATTGTGCTCTACAACTCCCTGACAGGAGCTTGGAGTGAGGTGAGGGTTGGTCTCCTCCCAAGGAACCATCGATGGGATGAGAGGAAACAGGTTAAAGTTGCCCCAGGGGAGGTTTGGATTGGATTTAGGCAGAATTTCTCTCCTGGCAGAGTGGTGAGGGGTTGGCCCAGGCTGCCCAGGGAGGTGCTGGAGTCCCCAGCCCTGGAGGGGTTCAGAAACTGTGTGGACGTGGCCCTTGGGGTCACAGGAGTGCTGGGTTGATGGTTGGACTTGATCTTGGAGATCTTTTCCAACCCTCATGATTCCACTCAACACTCAGCAGTCCCTTGGTCCTTGCTCCCTGACCCTTCCAAGGGTCCCCACCCACCCTGGTGTCACTGCTGAGCAAACATCCTCTTTTTGGAACAATGGTGAACTACTGATTCCCCAGATCATGTTTCCGTCAGCAAGACCAAGTCTGATGGATTCAGGTGCTCTCTCCCACCCTTCCCACACCCAAAATCACCAACATCCCCCCCATCTAAATCCTTTCTTGGCTGAAGGTGTCTCTGCAGAGGCTTCAGGAAGGACTGACTGCCACCCATGCAGTTTTCATACATGTTATTTTGTTTCGAGAGGCCACGGGCAAAACACACGAAAATATTACTCATTATTTGCCAATTAAAAGCCCAAAGTATTAAGAGCACAAATCCACCAGCTCTTCCCATAAAGCCTTTTCCTCCAGTGTTGAGGTGAGGGTTGTTTCCTCCTCTTTGACCCGAGCTTGAGTCCAGAGAGCAAAACATCCCAAAGGAAAAAAGAACAAAAAACCCAAGAAAACTCCCCCTTTTCTACCAAGGCTCTTCCCAAGCCAAGGAAGTTTTTTCCTGAGTACACAGAGGCAAAGAAGATCAAAAGGAGAGTGGGTTGAACAGCCCTGCTGGGGTGCAGAACAGCAGCAACACTTCCACCGTGGGTCAGCAGCTGGTGGGGGACAAACCCCACGCCCAGGGTGGTGCCACCCCTGCAGCCCCCAGCCCGAGGGCTCTGCCACCCAGCCAGCCCCCTCCTCCCCCCGGGGAGCAGCCCAGGAGGGTGGCTGGTGGTCCTGGGAACACCCCCCAGGCAGCGTGCCCGGTGCTGGCACCTCAAAAAGCTGCTCCCAGAGAAGCCCA
>NW_008597278.1:453-888 GCF_000691845.1 Merops nubicus | reverse complement strand
CGAGCGGGGGCTGCCGCGTTTCCACCCGCTCCTGCGCCGGGCTGGTGATGGCTGAGGGACTTCCCTGGGCTGCCAGAGTGGTTGGGGCTGATGGGTGAGAACCAGCTGTGAGAGCTTTAGGTCTCCAAGCTGCAGCGCCAGTCTGCGTTCTGAAATGATGGAGGCTGAGCTGCCATCTGCCTTGCTAGGAGGTGAGGAGGAGGAAGGAAACCTGCCAGGTAGAGCTGGCTGGAGGACTGCAGCCTGGTGCTCAACAGCCTTGGGGCGTTATCTCGTCTGTGAGCCACCCTGACCCTGTGTAGCCTGTTGGAAGAGCTGTTCCCAGAGCCAGGGAGCGACCCCATCCTGCCCCCGGTGCTTGGGAGCACCAGGCTGGAGCCACCACGTGTGACTTCAGGGATCCAGCAGCTTGGTGTGTGTGGCCAGGATGGACAG
>NW_008597278.1:0-443 GCF_000691845.1 Merops nubicus | reverse complement strand
CACCCACGCCTTCCCACCTTCGCTGCCCCGAGTGGGCAGGTTGGAGCAGTGCTCTGCTCCCAGGCTGGGGACAAGGGTGTCCCCTGCCTCTCTCAGAGCCTAGCAGCAGCAGCTCTTTGCACTGTTCCAGCTTACCCTGGCCACACCTCAGCCCAACAATGCAGCGTGTCCTCTTCAGCGTGGCCTCCAGTCTCCACCCCATTTTGGTGGGTGTAAACTGCTCTAGGAGACCTGCAGCTTCCTAGATCTTATTGTCTCTCTGATGCTATCCACCTTACTGGAAAACAAAACAGACCACTGTGGGAGTGCTGAATTGGGTGCAGAGAGCTCCCCTTCCATGTGACACATCTGTATAAAGGAGCATTTGAGTTGCCATCCCTATTTCTTGAGCACAGTTGCCTGGGCAGAGCCTCGCCCTGGCCGCGCGGGCTCCCGCGGAGCGC
>NW_008597277.1:0-773 GCF_000691845.1 Merops nubicus | reverse complement strand
GAGAGCACCCCGGGGACATGGCCCCCGACACCCTGTCCCCACATCGTCCCGGCACCACTCCCCTGCCCCCCTGCCCTCATCCTTGCTCTAACCCATCCCTGGGGTGTCCCAATCCCTGTGCCACTCTGGCCCTATGCCAGCCCATCCTGGGCACGTCCCAGCCCCATGCCACCCACCCCTGTGCCACCCCACATCCATGCTGCCCTAACCCCAAGCCCCTCGCCTCATCCCATGCCACCCTGTGCCCAGGACACCCAAGTGCCACCTCATCCCCCTGCCTCCTCGTCCCCGTGCCACCACGTTGCTGGGTGACCCTGTATCTGTGCCATGATACCCCTGTCCTGTTCTCACCCCCTGCTGCCCTGTGCCACCCATCCTGGTGCCACCTTATCCCAGTGTCAACCCATTCCAATGTCACCCCATCCCATTGCATCCCTGTGGCACTCTGTCCACACATTGGCCCATCCTAGTGTCCTCCAGTCCCCGCTGTCACCCTGTGCCACCCCATCCCAGTGCCACCCAATTCATGTGCTGGCCCAGCCCAGTGTTCTGTGTCACCCCAGTGTCACCCTGTCCCTATGTCACCCCATCCTGGTGCCACCCATCCCAGTGCTCCCCAGTCCCCATGCCACCCCCTCTTAGTGCACCCCATCCTGGTGCCACCATGTCCCAGTGCCACCACATCCTTGTGCTGCCCCATCCCAGTGCCCTCCAGTCCCTGTCACTCCAGTGCCACCCCATCCCTGTGCCACTCCATCTTGGTGCCACCCATC
>NW_008597276.1:0-4841 GCF_000691845.1 Merops nubicus | reverse complement strand
CTTTTTACACAGAACCAGGACAACTTCAAAGAAAGATGATATATCGAATCTGTCTCTTGCAGACTTGCAATCACAAAAGTGTATGAAAAAAATCCTTCAGTAGCAACGGACTGGTATTTTTCAGCAGCAGCACTTATTTTTACATTGCTTCTGGCTTCTGCCCCTTGCAGACTTGCAATAATGGCACCTCATGTAACCATAATGAAATACATTTTTTTCCACAGCATTCTTGCAGTGTTCCAGCAACAGGAGCTGACTACTGGAGACAACAGAGAAAGCTTCTTCCTCTCAGGCTCCGGTGGTTACAGGGAACAGCTCCTCCGGGCAAAACTTTCTGGTGGTATGTAAAGGTTACCTCATGCTGAAGGAAGTCTGATTCCACTTCAATTATTGTCTAGCTCTTCCATTCACCACAGGCAGAAGCTCAAGACCAAGGGATATTTCTGTTAGATACTGTGCACTTTTATTACAGAGTACCAATATAAACTTAAAACCAAAAGGGCTAACATTTTGCAACTTCAGAGCCACAAAAGTTAATTCCAAGAAAAGGGGGTATTTAATATTTCTTCTGCAGGAACTATCTCAGCAGATCATAACGACTGAGTCTGACTTCCCAATCAAAAATTCTAACTAAAAGACAGGAACATACATAATATGTTCAGAATGTTTTAAAAATAACCAGTTGATGACTACTACTCAAGCAAAGCAACTTCTCCACTCTGTTTTCTGAGTGGTGTAGAGATCTCAATGTTCTTTTTAACTGCAGAGGGGCAGCATAAATTCTCAAAATGTCAGTTAAATTATGCTAGATTATACTAACAGAGGAGTGCCTTATATGGAGAAATGTATGCAAAGCTACCTGCAAATAAGAGTGATTTTCTTAAAAAGGGAAGGGTACTTTATTTTTTAGGGCTTCCTTACTTACGTGGAGTCTACACACAAGGTGTGTACCTTTCTTGGTTGAAATTACTTTATAGTGCAGACCTCAGAACTAAGAGTGTTAGAATTTTATATAGCAACAGCCAGATGTATATCGTAAGTATAACAAAAATATCATGTTTGGTCTTGTTTTGCCAAAATCCTCATTTTATGAATAAAATAAAGCTAGTGATGAACAAGCATGACAAGAATAAAACCTACTGAGCCTAATAAAGCCACAAAAAAAACACTGTCGTTAATACAAATAAATATTGTGAAACTGCAAATCAGATAGACTCAAACTGCCTGTATGGAAAGTGTTTGTTCTTGAAAAGGCTTTAGAAAAGTAACAGCTTTTCTCTCTTCTGAGGAAAAGTTGTCTTGTGGCTTATCATAAGGTATTGTAACCAATGACAAATACTGGTTTTAATAACAACCTTATGTGCATAACATTTAAAACCTTAAATGTAATATTTTGAAAACATTAATAAAACACATTGTAAGGAAGCAATATGGGCAATTAATGTCAATGGTCAATGAGAATTTTATTCTAATTAGTGTTATGAACAGGCCACATCTTTAAAAGCTGGATACTTCCTATGTAAAAATAATTCTATCCAGGAGAAATGGGAAATAAAAGTCAGCACATCAATCGTTTAGTCTGATTTCTGACCAGGAACTGCAAGTATGTCTATAGCATTTGATTCCTGCAGTGGTTTCATGAGTTCTTCATTGTCCAGGGTGTTTTACTGAGAAATGGAAATCTTCTGTCTTCCAGAGCTTCTTTGATCTTCAAGCTCTGGCTCTTGCAGATGCACATCACCGCCAGGGAAGATTTTGCTTTCTGTTGCTTGCTCTGTCACTTGTGATTATTGCTTTCCTTTGCTTTAGTTCAGGGCTCTGGCAATTCTCACTTTTCCCCACAAAAACTAAGTCAGATTCTTTTCTGTTTATGCAACTCTTGTGTTACAAAAGGGACCATAGCAGGGACCGTCACTCTTACCACCATCACCTGCAGCTTCAACCTGATGCTGTTGCAGAGCTCAAGCTGAACCAAACTGGAGGCTTCATTTGGTGGAGTTACCAGCCTTTGACAGCTGCAAAAGCATCGCATCTACTCCATATTAGCAAATCTGCAGATAGAGCAGAAGCCATCCTTCTGTCATGATGCCAGAACTCATAAACTTCCAAGCCTTGCTGTGATAAGAGTGTCTATTTCCTGAATCAGTAAGTACAGACTCTACCTGCACTGCATTCAGTACACTTTTACGTTCAGTCTTGGAGGAGACCTGCTCAATTTCTTTCTCATAATCTCTTATGGTGCACAGCTTGCTGACCTACTCCTGCAGCTTCTTTACTTGACAACACTGTTTTCTAACAAAGGCACACCTCCTGCAGTGTAGAAAGCCTTCTCCCACTGCCTCAGCCTCAGCAAGAAACCTCAGACTCTCTCTGAAGGCAGCATCCACTCGCTAGAGCTCCAAGTGGGTCAACAGCTCAGATGCTACAGGGACAGTTTGCTGAGGATACATGTGCTTTTGTAAGGCAAGTTGCTGACCCCTGTTCTGTGCAAACTGCTGTGTTTGTTGGTTGCCTTTCAGCTATCCCTCTGTTAGCTGGCCTCTCTTATGCTTCATTTGTAAGAAGTACATCAACCAAACCATAACCTGGCAAGCAGCCACTCTGTGAACCTCCTTCATATGCATATGAAACTTACTTCAATTGTACTAAAAATGATACAGCACTACAACAAAATTAAAAGGAATTAGAACTCCATTTTTGAAAAATTATTAGAAATACACAGCTTTAAGAATCTTCCATAGCAATGGTATAGGAACAGCCAATATGCAACATTTGTCAGAGTTAGAAATTAAGAAGTGATTTATGGACAATGGCTAGGCATAAGTGTGCTGTAAAACTTCATGTAGAATGGACTTCAAAGATTATACCTCTTGACAGATATTACTTTAGAGTAGACTTTAATTCTCTGTAAAATACGTCTAACGTAATAAATAGCAAATGAGCTCTGATACTTATGTATTAAAACTACCTAATCAAACATGAATAGCCTTCTTAACTTAGAACTTTTTACAAGTTTCCAAAAGAGCAGAAGTTACTATTTTGAAATTTTCTTATATTTTAGCAAATTTGTTTTCATTTCTTTTGCTGAGCAGACTTTCTCCCCAGGCATTAGATATACAAGTAACTTAAAGTAGTTGACTAATCCCAGGCTGGAACATAATCCCATTCCAGGCTCTGAATTTGCAAATACAGCCTTTGTTATAAATTACATATCTTCATTAAAAAGTTAATGATTACCAAGGAAAAATTCCTCAGAGACCACCAATTATTTAAAACTGTCAGCTCATGAGGCTGTATCTATGTATGGCAGCTACCAGAAAACTGCAAAATCTATGTGGCCATTCATTACAAGTGAAAAGCAGGTGTGGATTCCTCAGGGATGAGGCACAACACTTGGCAGGTGGAAGCTTTGGCTTCAATGGAAGCCTAGCGTTAGTTACCACAGGGGGAGCCCCGGGACACCAGTGCTGCTCAGATGGAGACCCAAGGCAGCAGAGCCTTACTCGGGAGTGGAGCTGAACACAAAGCACCTCAGGGGTGATAACAAAACTTGTGCTGATTAACAGATCCTACATAGGCAGTGTCCTGGTTTGTAGAACAGAGAATTTGTAATGTAGTGCAGGTGCTGTTGTCCAAAGCCAGAAATCTGCAGCTGACTGCCATCATTGGCACCTGTGCAAAGGTGGGTGCAGATGAGGGCATGAAAATTCCTGGGTTACCACGACAATGAGATAAAACATGCTTGGGACTCTAGATGCTCCAATGGGATAGGAAGAAGCAAACTCTCCCAGGTTACAGTAACAACAGGATAGCAAATGCCTGGGACTCTACATACTCCACAGGGAGGCAAGCTATCCTGGGTTACTGTAACAAAGTCTTCTGGCACCCTATATCATTTATGATGTTTTGGAAGTCTCTGGAGAATATAATATTGATGCCAACAGTGTTTTGGGGGGAAGAGCTTTTCTGCTATACAGCTATCACTACACTAGTTGCAAGGTGAGAATTAAGATACATCAAGCTTCGTGCAGAGACAGCCAAAAGTTCCATCACAAAACTGGTTTCATTGCTCTTCAAGGAAGCAAGTGCAGACAAAGAGTTGAAGCAGTTTCTTAGTTGTGGTTCGGAAAAGAAACTAGGAATTGGATGTGATTAGTGTCCTCCTGATGCCATCTGCTGGTCAAGCAGTGAAAGAGTGCGAGTTCACTGCAGCCTGCCCAGACAATGGCAAGAGCAGGAACCATCATAGAATCACAGAATCATTAAGGTTGGAAAAGACCTCTGAGATCAAGTCCAACGATCAACCCAACACTACCATGACCATTAAATCATGTCCCCAAGTGCCACATCTACACTTTTTTTGATCCCAGGCATTGCCCTCCAGGACATGTCAGGTCCTTCCAGGGACTCCCCCACCTCCCTGGGCAGCCTGTTCTATGCCTCACTACTCTTTCAGTGAATAAATTCTTCTAAACATCCAGTCTAAACCTTTCCTGACACAATTTGAGCCCATTTCCTCTCACCTTATTGCTAGTAACCTGGGAGGAGAGACCAACACCCACCGTACTACAACCTACTTTCAGGTAGTTGTAGAGAGCAATAGGGTCTCCCCTCAGCCTCCTCTTCTTTAGGCTAAACAATCCTAGTTCCCTCAGCTGTTGAATAAGATGGGAATAAGGTATGTTCCCCAGACCCTTCAATAGCCTTGTTCCCCTTCTCTGGACCTGCTCCAGCACCTCAATGCCCTTCTTATACTGTAGCACTCAAAACTGAACACAGTACTCAAGCTGTGGCCTAACCAGAGCTGTCTACCAGGTCATGATCACCTCCCTACTCCTGCT
>NW_008597275.1:0-382 GCF_000691845.1 Merops nubicus | reverse complement strand
CTGGAGGGTCGGGAGGCTCTGCAGAGGTATCTGGTCAGGCTGAATCCATGGGCTGAGGTCAGCTGCATGAGGTTCAATGAGCCCAAGTGCCAGGTCCATCAGGAGTAGGGAAATGATTGTGCTCCTGTACTCAGCACTGGTGAGGCCACAGCTTGAATACTGAGTTCAGCTTTGGGCACCACAGGATAAGAAGGATATTGAGAAGGCCAACAAAGCTCGTGAGGGGTCAGGGGAAAATGTCTGACAAGAAGCAGCTGCAGAAACAGGGAATGTTTAGTGTGGAGAAGATGAGGCTGAGCAGAGATGTTATTGCTCGCTATAACTAGCCGAAAGGATGTTGTAGTAAAGTGAGTGTTGGTATTTTCTCTCAGTTTATGAGAGA
>NW_008597274.1:0-2494 GCF_000691845.1 Merops nubicus | reverse complement strand
GGCTGCGCACACAGGCAGGCGGGGTCTGAGTCTCGGCAAAGACTCTGGGGTTTACCTGCTTTTTTGTTACTGATTAATACCAGCAGGGAAGGTGCGGGAGCACCATCCCCGCTCAGCTGTGGGGTTGGCATCATCATGTCTTGCTGCCCGTGTCTTCACCTGGTTGCAGGGCCAGAGGGAGTTCAAGTGAAGTGGAGGAGGGAGCAGAGCATCTGTGTAGGGCCAGAGCCCTGCAAAACTGCCCCAGAAAAAAAAACATGCAAATGATGATATTCACCCTTCTGCAGGATGGTCAGTACTGACCCTTAGCTCTCTTTTAGCATCCTCCCAAGGAGAAAGCACGAAGGAGGGCATTTCACAAACATCACATATAAAACACCCCCACTCCCGGGCACCACCAAGACACAGCAGCATCTCAGGTGGCACAAAGGGAGTTTGCTGAGCCAGCAGCTCATGCCCACTTCCACCACCCTCTTCTCCCTGAAATCCAGGATAACGGGGTGTGCTCAGGAAAGCAAACCCAAAAGAGACCAAAAATCCCAAAAGCAACTGAAACCCCAAAGAGACCAAAGTAACACCAATGTGAGGAGCAAATAGACAGCAAGAAGGATGGAGGGGGACAAAGCCATACTACAAGGGAAGGAAGGGGTGGAGGCTCTAATGGGAAGATGTGGAAAACTAAGACCAGGCAAGGAGAAAGATTCTGATGGGTTTGTTGTTTGGGTTTTCTGTTTTTGGTTTTTTTTTTGTTGTTTTTGTTTGTTTGTTTGTTTTGTTTTGTTTTTTTGTTTTTTTTTTGTTTTTTTTTTTTTGGTTTGGTTGTTTTGTTTTGTTTTTTTTTTTAATTAAATGCTCATGGTGGCAGCCACCCTGGCAGCACAACGCTCCCCAGAGGTGAAAGCTCGATTCTGTGTGAATCCCTTTGCTCACTCACTGCTGCCATGAGTGATCTGGAGCAGGGCAGAGGGGGCTGGATCAATCTGGCAAAGCAGAAAAATGAATGAAAATTGAATTCCCCGGAGAGAAGGGGGTGGGGGAGATGTTATCCCGTCTGAGAGATAAATCATAGCATGCCGGGGTGGTGTGGGGGGAAGAGATGACTCCCAGCAGCGGTGGAATAATTAGGGCAATAGGTTGGAGATGCAAAGCGGTGAGATAGGAAGACCATGGGTCGGTCTGTCCATGCATCCGGCTAAACTTCTGTAAAACAGCTTTAGGGACCTGCTTTCCTGCACGCCCAGGCTGGGAGCTGTGCTCCAGGGCTGTCGGCTGGCTGGGGACTGCGGGGGGGGTGGCGGCAGCCCATGCCCCGAGGGGCTGGGGAGCTCAGGTGGCCAGGGGCAAGCGGGGGCCTGGATGCACTTAATGCACTTAAGAGCCGGCACTTGATTTAGGGGAGAAGGGGATGGGGTGGGAGGGGTAGGATTCACACACACACACACCGTAGTGGGGAGCTGATTTTGGGGCTCGGTGGACTGCAAGGGCTCAGAAGCTCACTCCTACAATGACTGCACACGGGTCTCTGCCCAGTGGTGTGGGATAAGCTGGCTGGGATTTTGATGGTAAAATGAAGTTTTGGGGTTAAGTCAGCAGCTCATTGAAAGACTATCTTTTTTTCCTAAGAAGCTATCAGGCTTAATAAGTTTCTTCGGTTTCATTACTTTTATTTTTTAACATTTTTTTTTTTCCCCAGTTCCTAGCACTTTCCACCTGCACGTTTCCTGAGGGGACTGTTCATTTTTTTTCAGGTGGGAAAAACCTCTTCATTTGCATTTCAGTGTGGAAGCGGAGGCACGGGAAGGGCACACGTGAGCCGAGGGCGGCTGCGCTCTGAGCTGGGCAAGCATCCTCCCTCCCAGCGCTGCCATGTGTGCCACCGCAGAGGTGTCACCCCGCCCGGGCAGGCTCAGCGCTCTAAGCCCAGTTAGCTGAGCAGAGCGGGACGTCACAGCACATCAGGAACGTTTGGCACCGGTCTTCTGCGAGCTGGTGACGTGGTGAGCATCAGGAAGGGTGGTGCTCGAGGCTCCCACCTCAGCTAACTTCAGCTGTGTTTTGGTGAGCTTCCTCGCGTGGCCCTTTGCCACCAGGTACCGCTGGGTACTGACGACTCTTGATGCATTGGTTTCACTCTGGTGCCGCAGGCTGGCTTGCTCCAGGGTTTTCCCTCCATAAAGCCCCGTGGGGATCCTTCTGGAAGCGATAGTCACGCCAAGCCCCCTGCCCTGCACCTTTGGCACCACCACTCTTGAGCCACAGCGACTGGTACGCTGTTGGTCCGGGCGTGCTGCAGCCCTGCAGAGTCGCGTTGGCTCTTTCCGTGCCCAGATGTGTCCCCGGGGGAGCTGCAGTTGAGGAGGGCTCCAGGGCACGGGTGTTTCCCGGCGCCCTGTGGAAGCAGGGCTTGCCGTATCCGGCTCCGGGGCTGCCCGCCACCGGGAAATGGCTCACACGGACGCGGTGGCAAGGGGACGGCGATGTGCTGGCGTCCACC
>NW_008597273.1:979-26964 GCF_000691845.1 Merops nubicus | reverse complement strand
ATGATTCTATGATTCTATGATTTGTCATGTTCCCACTTCCCTAAATCACTTCTCTAAATTTAAATATACCACCAGACAACCATATACAGCTGAAAACAGAAGTGACCATCCTTGGGTTGTGGGGTTCCACAGCCTTTTTCTTAAGAATACGTATATCACATATGGAAAGGGTTTGGAGCTATGAGTCCTGGGTTTCAAGTGGAGATAAGCATTTCCTCACTACCTGGTGCTGTATTCCCTGCTCCTGAAAAAATCTTGTCATATAGCTGGAAGATAATAAAATAACATTAAAAGCAGTGATGTTGTTTGTGAAAGTGGTATTATAATTTGCTGACAGCCCAAAAAGGCCTAAGCTCTTCTGGGACTCTTTTTTTTTTCTACTTTGAAAACTGAAGTTAAATTCTTAAATTATTGAAGTTGAGGTCTGTAAAAACACTACAAATTTAAGCACAAAATCTTCAATCCTGAAATGATATGAATCCTCTGCTAAATAACCCTGAGAGCAGCTAAACATCTCTGCCGTCTTAGTTTTTTCACATTAAATGGCTTTTGTTAAGGTCTAAAAAAAACCATCCTCAGAACCAAAAAAGAAAATTAGATTGCAGGCCTGCTGTGTATATGCAATTATGAACAGAGAATATATATATTATTATACCTTGTTAATTAAAGGATGTATGATTGGTTACTCTCTCTACCATCATCTTCCTATGTGGCCTTTCCTAAACCAATTAATCTCAGTGAACCTTAGTTGAATTATAGGATACATATTTCACAAAGTTTCAGTGAAGTTAAATACATTACAGATTGGGAGGTTGTTAGATGAGATTAAGCAAGTAATTTACATACACAAAGAGGGACCAAACCTTCACTTCTGGCGTGGTAAGCTTCTTTTGGGACAGGTTATGATACCTACTTGTAGCTATGTTGCTGAAGTGTCCCTGTTTGGAATTACAAATATAGAATGGTCTTTGACAGCAAAAGATGTAATGCTGTTTTAATTTTCAGTTTTTGCCATTTTTTTTCAGTTAAATGTCTCATTCTCACTAGATTTAGTCTTCATATGGACAGGAGCAGAGAAAAAAAGATGAGCAACAGATAGGCTCCTCTCCAAGGCTGAACAGAAATCAACCACAAGAAAAGGAATTTGTGAACCATCTGCCTTCCTATGTAGCTGAAATTCTCTCCAGAAATAAGATAATAGTGAAAGGAGTGAAAGGACTAAGAGGGAAATGAGATTTTATCAAGATCACAATTTTGAAGTCTTACTATCTTTCACAAGCTGAAGAGAAGGAACTGCCAAAAAAAAAAAAAAGCTGCTGAGGAACTTGAGTAGGAGATGATGTAGCACAGAAAACAGTTATGAAAACTAAGGTAGAAGAGGATTTAAGATTCTCAGACATTGCTAATAATACATCCTCTTTACTTTCTGTTCCATAGTCTGGAAACAAAAGAAAGTAAATGCTGATCCATGTTCCTACAACATTTGAAGGATTATTTTTAATAACTTAAAATCTAATAAATGTATTGAAGACAGAAAATCATTTAATCTTAAAATAATATGTAATGTTTCCTGGTTTGTTAAAGTTTCTATTGAAAACTTTTATAGATAAGTTTCTTTCACAGTCTCAACAAGGGATGACAGAGGATTTGATATTTGTTAGTTTCAAAAGAGTAAGGCAATATCATTAAAAAGATCAAATCCATGGATTTGAAATAAAAAACAGGCAATGGCACTCAAACATAGACCTTATATTTGCTGTGTAGTTACTGTGAGCAAGTATTTAGATACTGGTCCAAAAATCTGCTTTTGAGTTTTGACGGAAACTCATTTCCAGGGATTCAGCTCTGCGTGACTAGCTTGTCATCAGGAACAGGAATCAAAGACAACTGGATGTGATACTGACTCCATCAGTGCCTTGTAACCTGAACGGTTACAGGTAACGCACACCTTATACCCACCAGCCTGTTAGATTGTTTTAGCTTGGCAATGTTCTTGATTGGAATTTGGGGGGAGAGGAAGGGAACGTGGGTAACTGTGCACATAGAGACAACTGCTAAATTCAGTATTTTAATGCAGTCAGAAATAACACTGCATTTACCATAGTCAATTAAATATGAGCTGATATATCACATTTTGTGTGGGGGAAAAAAGTTCTAATGAAGATGCAAAACTGCAGGTAAGGTAAGACTACAATATCTGTTACAGTGCTACAAAGGAAAGGCCATACATCTGCAGACTATGTTAGGGTTAATGACTGCAAGTTCAAAATGTGTTTGAGAAGAGGAAAATGAAAGAATAAAATATATGCTCTGGCAATGACTTATACAGAACACTGGGCTTACAGAAAAAGCACTGGTCCAGATAAATAACTTCTTTATTTATGTCAAGAACTTTTAAAATGCTACATTTAATTTTAATATCATGATGAGAAGTATTTCTCCTGCTTGATAGGCCTCATTACACTACACTGAATATACTGTTTGCCTTATTTAACAATTTTTATCAATCATTTAACAATGGATAACGCACTCAATGTCGATAGAAATACAGGTAACAAAGGCACAAGGGTACCATCGACTAGAAAAAACAATTTTTGTCTGAAAGCATGATAACAGTACCACAGTGAAATAAGAAAAAGGTCTGTTGTTACTAAATTAAATATATCAGGACAGTAAGTGGAATCTTAATGATATCTAGCTTTATTTTGTGAAAACTGAATTGTTATTACATTTATTATGCACTAAATTTTATCCTAAGGAAACTCTGGTGTGGCTTACATTTCTATTAATAAATAGGTCAGTTAGACACCGTTTATGGGAGCTTGCATACATCTCAGATCAGAAGAATAAGCTTGTATCTACCAGATAAACTTAATTCTCTTTTATCCCGGGAACGCAATGTTTTTGAAGAGTTTAAATGAGTCTAAAACATACTTATTGAAAGTATAATATAATATAATATAATATATACTTACATTCCACCAAAAAATCTCTAAAAATAAAACTGCATAGTGATGAATTTAATAGGCCAGATAATGATAAAATTGAATTTCTGAAATTTCTAAGTATTTACATTAAACATTAATTCCTGTTTCTATGTATAGATACTAATATTCATCATTAATTTAATCATGTGGTTCTTTATTTAGGCAAAGAATACATTCAAATATCTTCCTTTGCCTAAGAGAGAACTAAAATAAACATAGGGAGTTCATAGGATACCATTTCACTGATGCTGCAAGTTGCTGCGGCCAACGCATAATGAAAAACTTTGAGTTATGATGATTGCCAGTCTACTAAGTTGATCACAAAATCGTTTTCTTAGAGCTTCTTTAGCCTTGTAAAGTCAAATCATAGTGAATATCACATCAGTCCATGAACTCTAAAAATTCTATACTGTTTATCTCAACAACAAAAAACCCACAATGACTTTTCTGCTAAGCACTTATAATTCCATATGAATAATAAAAAATAATATAAATATTCAGCAGTGAACTACCCTGGCAAATGGAATATTTTTGTTTTCCATTAGCCCTTTTAAACTAATTAATGAATTAATGAGTGAAAAGAAGCAATATCAGACCTCAGTAGACTGAAGTGAGGTCACTCCGGTGCCATTTCCAATTAATGTTAGCATTTCATATGCATTAGATACTATTGAATGCTGAATCTTTGTGGTTTGGGAGTATTTTGTTGCTGGAACAAGGGACCAAGGACCTGAAGCTGGTCTGGTTCAACTCTTTGTTCTTCCATTGACTCACCTTATCTCATCTGGCAAACCACCAAAGGTGGCAGCTACTAGTGTACTTACCTGGAGGAGTAATGCAAGGCATAATTAAGTAATAGCTTTAAAGCACTGAGCTATAACCCAATGAAAGGAACACTAGAAGTACAAATTATGTTATTTTTTGAAATCTGCATATAAGTAGACCATCATATTTGGAGGCCTGTAGATTTTTTTTTTTTTTTTAATGAGGTTATTGACAATCAACACTACTAGCTTGCCATATGGAAGAGCTGCTAGAGAATAAAATTATTTGTGCAGCTAAGCAGTAAAAGAGAGGCTTCTCTGTGGTAATTTTTCAAAATGTTGCATGGGGTTTTAACTGTGTGACTCTTATTGACTTAAATGGGAGTCATGCAGCTAAAAACCCATACAACACTTTGAAAATGTATCCCTAAGTGTTTTGTCAATAATCGTATGTAAGTAATAAAATGGGATTCATTCTTTTCTACTCGAGACATATAAACATTATGTTTATATCAGCACAATTACTGACTTTCTGTAGCTTGATAGCTAGTCTTTAGTCATACTATAATTGGCATCCTGATCGCATAATGTCATTTTAATGTGTTCTTCAGAACACACATTATATTATTAGATTCTTGCTGTGAAAGAAGTGCAGAACAACTACATCATAAAAAACTGCAATAATGCTAACTCAAAAAATCATTCCCAATTCAAATTGCAATATAGATCAGTGTCTGAGTAATAATTTTCTAGAAACATTTCCAAATTGTGAAAACACACCTAATTTTGGGGGGTTGTAGGGAGAGCCACTGTATACTGCCTATATTGTGAGGAATAACAACATATGGAACGGACCTGAAAGGACTGTCTCAGGTAGTCAGAAGGGAGAAATACTGTACCCTCACTGATTCATAACTTATGCTTATGAAACGTATCCCTACCAAAAAAAATCTTCCATATTCTGATTGGATAATAACAGCTGTTCGGAAAAGTCCTGGTTTTGTGGTATGTCTCATTAGCTGTAGTCATTATTTACATCTGTTAACTGGCTAATATGCCCTTATCCTTTGGTGATTTTGAGAGGACAGACAAGCCAAATGGTTGAACTTGTAAAATGGATTACTCTTGTCATGGTTATTGAGGAACAATTATTACTCAATAATCAGTCTACTATTTCTCATTGATTGCAAAGCAAATCCTGAGTTCAAGCTTACTCTCAAGCTGTTAAAGATAATTTGTAAAAAAGAAAAGAAAAAATTGTTGCACTGATGAATTCATTACATATAAATAAGAACATTTGAGTTTAAAAGTGTTGGAGAGACCACAGGTATAATAATATGCTTGAAGTGGAGATATGGAGGAAACGCTGTGAAGATACCAGCTCAAAGAAGCAGCGTTCACAGGGGCAAGCCACAACACAGTCACGAAAGTAGAATATTGTCTATTTCACTGTTTAATAAATGTAAGGAGTGATTAGAATATTTTATTAAGATATTATCTCCAAGTAGACAGAGCTTTAATTTAGCTTATTGTGTAACTCGAACAGAAAATACAAATCCTGGAATCATCATGTTAAGTGATTTATTTTTTAGTAATCGGAAGTCAGAAGAAGAATTACAAACTTACCCACAAAGCTCTGCCAGCACGTGTTAGCCTTGACCTGCCATTATAATCTGCTGTTTCTGCTGAACAGTAGCTGCCAATTGTGTTGTAACATGGTGATTTTATGAGGTAGACAAATACCTCCTAGCAAATACAATTAGATCATTACAAGAAGCTTATTGTATTGGAAAGCCTTGATATTTCATGTGGCATTTCTTGATAATTCTGAATACAATGTCTTAGCATTGTAAAAACAAAACGTAGAGAAAAAATTAACAAAAGAATAGGTCTGATTATGTAATTTTCAGTATATTGTTTGGACTGTTATCATACATGATCTATTCTTACAGATGTCTGCAAGATGAAGGATTTTTGCTTAAGTATAAAACAAGTGGGGACCTATGATTTTACTTCCTAGACACACAAAAAAACAGTGATTCTGAAAGCACTAACAGCTGTGGTAAGCAACATTACATTGATAGAGATAGTTATAAATATGTAGTGAGTTTTCTAAGATTTTATTATGTTTTAATTCTCAAGTAATTGACATTCCCTTCAGCTAAATATTTATTTATTTTTTAATCTGGCAATTTCCATTATTTTTCAAGTATAACTCCCAATAAAATGAAAAAAAAAAAAAAAAAAAAAGTGAAGAATTAAAGCCTATGTCTATAAGGTGAATGCTGTAAATAACATGGATTTTCAGCTATTGAAACATCCAGATTTCATATTTAAGCCTGCACCAGCAAACTCAGGGGATCAAAATTGAAAGATATCATCTAGTGCTGGCTTTATCTCCCTAGGCTTCACATCTTGTGCAGGCAAAGTACTTCAGAAAAATACCAGCAACAACACCAAGATCTTCCTACACCAAATCTTTTTATGTCAAATAGTTTGTTCCATTCTAATATCTGTATCTCTTTTTTTAACTACAGGCAGAATAAGAAGTGATGAAGAGAGACTAGCCTTGTGTTTCTGCTGATATTTCAAAGTCCAGAAGTGACTTCCAAGTAGGATTAAATGAACCAGCAGTTCTATTTTTCCTGATATTATTTTCTTCTATACTTATCAACAAAGATTTTATTAAACAGTTGATTAAATAATAATTTAACAAGTCTTTCTAGTTTGTTGTTTCTGACTTTGTTAGATGTTTTCCAACTGAATAATATGCATTTCTATATGAAGTACCATTAACGCAGACAGCAGTGTGTACAATTTATAGACCATTCTTAAATTGCCTTACCTTTAAAGTGATATTGCAATGTAGTAATTTCATAAGCAGCTAATGTGACTGTGTAAGAACTGTAAAATTACTTACCATTATTAGATTTTTTTTATGTTTATTTTCACAAAACCAAGTAAACATGTATGAAACATGAAATTCCAAAATCATAAAAATCTCATTGATAAAAGAGATTAAATAGTCTCATCAGGTTTGAATATATTTGCCTTCTTCCTGAAATGTCTACACCACTGTCACTGCAGTGACTGCTGCTCTTGAGGACACAGCAGGGTTAACCTGAAACCTGTTCAAGTGGAAGTGTCAACAGACACCCACAGCCACATGGAACTTGGTTTAACCATCTGAGCATTTAATTTGCTTCTCTAGCAGCTTCTGCAGCCCACACTCAGCTCCTTGCTGTTCAAACTGTTCTGCCATGAGTACTTTTGCTAGATAGTATAAAGCTTCTGCACCTTATTCTAAGTGAGCTGCAGTCAGAGGAGCACAGGTAGAGCTTTTACTGAAACAGTTTAACCAGAAATATTCAGAGTGTATTGCAGATACCACAGACAAGCACAGAGAACAATTGCAATGAAAATTACCATAAATCACCTGACTTGAATAGGCTTCAGAGGTTTGCTACAGACTGGGTTAGTGCTTAATCATTCCAGACAACATATTTAGTACAAGTCACTGCATACACCCAGTATGAAATCCGCTGCAGGTGTAAGCAAGCGTGACTTTAATTGAGTTGTGCCTGCTTATATTAGGTTTGGCCTAAGCTCAGAATTGCTTCCAGCACATGTAGTTTATGGTGCTCCAAGTGATACATCTCTTACCACAACATAAAAATATAAATAAATACAAGGACTGATTGTGCTATGATGACCACAATATACAGTTAAAGTTTAGATGCATAGGATGCATTACATAGGCTCAGTAAGTAGGTCTGCCATACTTCTTTGTAACATGGTTTTCTAAAGTTTCTGGTAGACCAGCTCTGATAAATGAACTTTTCATTCACTCTTGCCCTACCCTAGTTCTCCCTTACATGCCTTCATTTCCTGACAGCCTGCAATGGCTGCATGAGTATTGCATCTGTGCTTCAGCCTGCAGTTCAATATCAGCACAGATCCATTTCCAGGAGTACCTTATGTTTGTTAGATTGTGAAAACAACTCTTAAAGCAGGGACACGCTTTCCATTCTGCACCCAGCATGGAAAATGGAAAGGGCTCAGGTCTTGGCAAAGAGCTGGGACAGACAGCTTAACCTGCAGCACTGTAACCTCTCTATCTATGCTCTGGTCACTGTTTAGACAAGGAGGAGACTGGGTCCTGTAGTGTCTACATTTAGCCCATATCCAGGGCTAAACTATAGCATCTGCCCTATGACCTGATGACCCATCCTCAGACAAGAAGGAGTACTGGGGAAAAGAAGAAGAAAGTTACAGGTTGAAATGAAAACTAATGTAATGAAACAGGAAAAATAATACCAATGCCAGTATAAAGTAAAGAGTTATGCTGAGCCCAAGAAGATGTATGGTGGTCACAATAAACAGGAAGGCAGTCCTCAGGAGCAGGACAAAGAGTAAGATCAGGAGAAGCCTAAGCAGGAAACACTCCTCATCCTCTCCAAACTTCCCTCTTTATACTGAGGATATTTGTGACATGAGACGCACCTGTAGTCAACTCAGGTCAGCTGTCCTGGCTGACTCCAAACTCCTAATGGCCTGCAGACCATGGCAGGCCTACAATTCTGTCCCAGTGAAACCAGGACATATGGGAACAGAGACATTAGAACCGCTGCATCCTAAAGCTCTGTCTTTGCCAGATAGTGAAGCTACCTTCTGAAGTCAACAGAAGGAAAAACTGTAGTGACAACGTAGTTCTGGTTTCAAGAAGAAAAAAAAAAAAAAAACCACAAAAAAACCCCAAACAAACAAACAAAAAACAAACAAACAAACAAACAAACAAACAAACAAAAACTCTGATTGAAAGACCATTCTGTAACATCATCTAGTCAGCTTAGGTGAAACAAAGAGAAAGAGGTTCCTCATACTTTCTCACAGTGCACCAGCCACTTTGTAGTGTGACAAAGTCAGCACTTATTTCTGACAGAGAAAATGCAGTGTGAAATTACATCAAATCTAATTGCATAATTATGGTCAATGAAAACAAGTGTGTGAGTGGATGAGGTATAGTTCAAGAGAATCATGAACAACTTGGATTTCATTGTTGGGTCATGCATTTAAATCCACAAACCTGCCCCACACGATGCACCTTTCTGTTATCGGTTTGGGTCAAAGCCCACTGAAACAAAGGCTGACAGAAACCTGCTATGCAAAGGGAGCCCAGGGTCACTGTGAATGGTAGGTAGCCTGTGTCCTACAAGCCAATTCCTTTCCCTGTGGCTTGATTTCATTCCTGGAAACCAGAGCAGTGCTAAAATAGAATGAGAGCTTTGCCTGGCTGCCAGCACCTGTCCTTCCATCCATTAACACTCCCTAATCTGAAAAATTCACCAGCCCTATAGGTTCCCACACCACACACCAGTTATGCTGATTAGAAAATTCACGCTTCAGTATTAGAGCTGATTAAAAAGGTTTTCCTGTGCTTTATGCAGATGTTGAATATTCATCAACAGTGTCTGGTTTAAGAAATGATAAATAGCATAGGAAATAATTTTATAACTACATCAAAAACTTATTTGTAGTGTTCAGCAATGTTCCCCTATAGCCTAGTTTATAAACAAATTATCTGAATTATTAATTTATCATGCAGGGACTGAAAAAAAGGAAAAAAATCCCAGTGGGTTATTACAGCCCTTCACAGGAAACGAATATCTCCTGGCACTAATGACATCATCAATAACAAGAAGTTTATTTCCAAAGAACTCAAAATAAAATTTAATTAACTCTATATGATATTTTCAAATTAAATATGAGTTAAGGGGTTCAGAATTGGGATTAATGTAACAGTTCTAAAGTAAATTCATCTTCTAGTAGATTAAAAACAATAACAACAACTACAATAAAAGCCCTTTAAAACTCCAAAATAAGCATACAATTTAAAGGAAAGATTCATTTTGTCTGCTGACAATATGGAAATGATTTGCTTCTGTTTGGATTTCCCATCTGTTTAAAAGAATCAGCAAGAATACTGGTAGATAGGGAATGTAGCACAGGTCAGCAGTGCTGGAGCTGCAATGAAAAATGAAATCTTGCCAGTGAAATTCCCACTTTCCCCTTCATTTGGCAGTTTTCCTCCTTCTGGATGACAACAGCATACGGAGTAAAGAGAGAGTAACCTACTCTGCATGATGTCGATTTTGAAGTCATCTCTGAAATAACAAAAAAGACATACCAGATACATAATAGAGAACAGGGCTACTTAGATTTCAACTTACATTTTTTATGTTTGTTCCCAAAGACAACTTGAAAACAAAATAAAACTGAAACCAAATCTAAAAAGTTATGTTATAAAGGGAGAAACAATGAAGTTCATATTTATGGCAACACAGGAAAAGTATTTGATGTTGTGCTGGGGGAAAAAAAAAAAAAAAAATTAAAAAAGCATGAAAAGAAAGCCAAGAAAAACCCTAGAGGAATGACAAGAATGTAGGAATTCCTCAAACTTCAGGAAAAGATCAAGGATTAGATTCTAGAAATATGTCTGGTTTAATTATTTGGGTATTCAGATATATGCACTATTCAATCAGAATCAGTGTCAAGTCCTTTTTCATTATTTCTTTTTTGTAGAATTACATTTTAAGAAACAAAGCAACACTTACCATTGCATCTTGAAGCACTGAACAAATATTGAGCAATTCTTTCTGATGCTACAGCATCACTCATTTGCAAAGAAAAAGGCAATGAATATGCAGGATAGATGCCAATATGAAAGGAGTCAAAAATTATACTACTGTCTTTCTTTTTAAAAGGAAGATAAATACTCTTCTACTGAGAAAACACTTTTTCTTTCAGCTTCCTTTGACTCAATCCTCTTCCAAGGGAGATTATTGACAGAAGAAGCAGGAAACTTGGACATTGTGTTTCGAAGAGAAAGGAGTAAATTGTTCTCCTCTTCCACAGCTTACCCTGAAGAATATATACTTCAAATGTATGAATCTAAAATTGTAAACCTGACTGGACAATCTCCTTTTCTGGTCATGACTTCTATGAAATGGTAGACACTCATAAACTATGGCCAGACAATTAATATCCAAGAGTTTTCTTAATAGTGGTGGTGATAACAACAAGAAACTGGGAAGCATTGGTGAAAAAATAGCTAATTTCTCTATATGATTTGTAAGACCTAGCAAATGGAATCAGCAACAAGTACTGCCATTCAACATTCCAGAGACTGATACAGAAGGAAGATGAGAGGGCACACAACTACGGAGGAAGCTGAAATTTTATCTAGAATTTACTAAAGTATTTTTTTTCTTTAGAAAACCATCATAACACAATAACTGTTCTGTGAAATTCTAAGTGTGAGAGAGGTCTTTATGAGGCTGTTAAAGGGGAAGAAAATCTTGCCTACAAAAAGTCATCATAATTATGTACTAATACATGGAAAAAAACCCAAAATTATATATAGTAATATGCACAGACCAAACAGCTGAGGTGAAGTCATGTGATAATAGCTGAATTACATAAATTATTATCAGTAGTAGTAGTATTGATAGTGCTGCTGGTTGATTATTTTACCTTGACACATAGGAGCCACTCTACTGGGCACACTGTATAAAGAACAAAATATATTGTCTTAAGGATGAAATCGTTTAAGATTTTTCTTTCCCAAGCCAAAAAAAGTCATATTCCAAAAGTCTGGGTAGCATCAGAAAGCCATTAAAATCCACTAACCACAGAAACATTTCTTAATTTTCATATTGTTTCTATTCCGCCAGTCCTGCTGATTTCATTAGTCTAGTTACCTTAGTCATTGTAAACAGAAACTGCCATCAGCCTGAGATGA
This sequence comes from Merops nubicus, assembly GCF_000691845.1. Taxonomy (NCBI): domain Eukaryota; kingdom Metazoa; phylum Chordata; class Aves; order Coraciiformes; family Meropidae; genus Merops; species Merops nubicus. The sequence goes on along the minus strand of NW_008597273.1, from coordinate 15,412 downwards.
TGATTTTCATTTCTGCTGAGCATACAAGTGTGGTAACTTGTGTTTCACAGCCTTACAAAGCTAGCAGGAAAGAAAGGATATTCCACCTTTCCAAAAGTGTGATGACATGTTCCCAGTGCTGTGGAACAAATAGCATTGAGTCTTCAGGCATAAAACACAACCTCTGGGATGCCTGGACATGTTAAATGCTAGATCTTTTAAGAGATTTTAATATCTTCTCTTGAATCCTGTGCACTTAGAACTGTAGAAATGTGTAAAATGCACAATAACTAGGTACAGGGTAAAGTATTACCTGCAGCCAATGATAACCTGCAAATAATTTCTTATTTGGCAATGCTTACAGGTGAAGACTCAATACTGGGAAACGACGTGGGGATCCACGCTGGGATCTGAGCAGGCAGAATGTGAGTCTCTGCCTGTCTACTCTGACGCTGCCGTAAGCAATTTGATTTGGGACTAATTCTTCCCAGGTATTTGAACTGAGGCCACCAGAAAGGGGGCTGCTTTCAGGAGCGACCTTGATGTGCTACTGTAATGAAACCAGTAGAAATTAATGTTAGCTTGGCTTTGCCAAGCATAAGCACTACAGCTGTGTCAAATTCTTACCATACACTTCACTGGAAACAAAACTAAGCCAGCACAGAACAATTTAAAATGCCTTACAACATATATAAGCAACAAAATGCATAATACAAAACTGATTTCAAGGACAAAAAAAACCCAGACAATCTTGCCAGGAGTTTGCTGAGATTATATTTTTTTTAAATAGAAAAAAACCTATTATATACCATAAATATATATAATATACTATTGCCGTAATAAGATCTTGTGCAGTATGGATATTTTAAATACACGTGGTGTACTAAAAAAGTAAACTAACATAGCTACACTTCACATAAAATATATATTGTATTGTGTGCAAGATGTTGGCATTGTGCTAAAACATACTGCAAATAAAGTGAATGTGATATTTAATACGTTTATAGGTTCATATCAAGTTTCTGTAAAAATAATATGAAGTCTCTCGTTCAAGACATCTACGGGGAAAAAGCAGAATATTAATTTTCATGGTACTCCATTCCAGTATTTCCGTAAGTATTATGTGTCTATGTCTATATAAAACTGTTGCTACATACTAGGACCACTATAGCCAAAAAGTTTCCATGAATTGAACAGTAATCTTTCCAACCCAAAATTGCCAAATAACAGGTCACCTCAAAAGGATGGTGAAAAGCATAATTATGAATGCATTTTAATACTTGCAATGAATCCAGCTTTGAAAGCTTTACATTATTGTAATGTATGCTATATTCCGGTTATAAATAAAATTTTAAAAGGTGCTGTATTGCTCAAAAAGAATATTAAAACTTCAAAGTAATATATGTGTTTATTATCTTACCATGACGTACTACATTGTGGAGGTGTGTATAATTGTGATGGCAAAAAAAACATTTTTTATAGAGTGTGAAAATATGAATGATTTTTTTCTTTACTCACAGAATTATTTCAATTGTGCTTTTATGTTTTCCAGTAAAATTTTCGCAGAGACCTACGGTCTAATAAAACCAAGTTAAAAGCAGCATTCCACACTAGGTGTTTTATATAAGCTAAATGATTATCAAAACACTAAAAGATGCCCTAAATGGTACATCTATTCTAATTTAGATGTATTGTAATGTATAGTTATTATAACATAATCTGAAATAACACCAATAGTATTAAAATAAGCAAAGACAGTCTCACCTGTGACCCCAAAATATCAAACCTGGAAAAAATGGCAGAGAACCCTCTTCAAGGAGAGATCTGCTGTTTTCTCCTGATCCTGCATTTCAATCCAGTCAGACTCACTGTTAGGCTTGTGCAGGGTATTGTTGCAGCTGAGGCATATCAGGCTTTGTCTTTATAATCCATCCAAATGGCTATGGCCTATCCCTAGCACAGTATTGTACTTGGTTCCTTTTTGTTAAAAAATTGTTCCCTTATGTCCACATATATAATCAGCACAGATAAGGTCACCTTCACTTATCACAGGCATCACTCAGCTTGGAAGGCCGGGAGGTGCTTATTCTCCCTGCTCATAGCAGGGTTAACACAGAATTCAGACCAAGTTGCTCAGGACTTTGTCCACTCTTGAAAGACTCCAAGGGTATAGATACTCTCTGGCTATCCTGCTCCAGTGCTTAATTAGCCGCATAATGAAAGTGTTCTCCTTATAACACATCAGAAACTCGTGCTTCAATTTATGGGCACCGTCTCTCATTCTCCCACTGTGCACTTCCGTAAAGACCCTGGCTCTATCCTGCTGGTAACCCCTAAGATCTCCTGAAGTGTCCTCTCTTGAACAAGCTGAACAAGCTGAGCTCCCTCAGCCACCCATCGCAGGGCAAATGCTTCAGCCCTTGACCATCTTGGTGGCTCTTTGCTGAACTTGATCCAGCTGACCAACAATCCAGCCAGACACTTCATCACCTAATAATCTACCTATATAGATTGTAATGTCCCAGTTGTGCTACAAAGATGAGAGACCATATCAAAATCCTTGCTAAATTCAAAGTGGATGATATCAATCCACTATGAAAATCTGATTAATTATATGCATATAATTGTACAATAGAAATATATTTAGCATCACATTTTCAACCCCATTTGTGCATTCCTTCCCTCTAGGTGATAGCTGCTCTAACTGATAAGGAGATGCACTTATGAGCTGTATCCCATCAACTGTAGATCTTGTGCAGTCTAACACTCTGATTAAACTACTTCACCTCATGGTTTCTGATATAACTAGGGAAAAAAAAAATCATAAAATACACCTGAATATTCACTGAAGTTCAGAGATTAATTTCATTTGGCTACTCTTCCAGCCCTCTGGTGACTACTTTTCCCAACATTTCAGTGATTGGATTTTCCTGAATTGCCACCAGAAAGCCAAGTGTGTGCTTGCACACTGGTGTATTGATAGCAGGGATGGTATGTTTCATTAGGGACAGGATGCAGCTTGAAGTGCAGTGAAGATGGAAATTTTTACAAAACCAGTGGCAGACTCCTGGAATACAAACTAAGCAGTTAATTCAAGAACCACATTTCACACATTGAAGCATTTACTCATCTGCAACTTGCCTACAACCCCCCAGAACATTTAATCACATTCATTCTCAAAAACCTACGTACATATTTAATTGCTTGATGGATCAGCGCCTTAACTGAACAGGGCAGAGCTGTGGTGCAGTGGAATGGCTAGGGCACCTGAGGCTGTAGAACTCACCTCATCCAACATTAGACATCCAACATTTATAAGAAAAGCATATATCTCAGTTAGTTACTATAGCCCCCCTTCATAATTAATGGAGAGAAATAGACACTTCTGGGGTGCAATTCATCAGTCTTACTTTAAACATCTGCTTTAGGAAGAGATGAATTGTACTCATCAAGTGCATATTTTTCCCTGCTGGTTATAAAGGGGATCAAGGTGGCTACCTCAGAGGCAGCAGCATCTATATTTGAATTTGGCCCCTAATAAAGCCTCTGAATGGACTCGGGGGGGGGGGGGGGGGGGGTATAGGAAAGACTTTCAGCAACTTCTAGGTTGCCTCTGAGTCTTGCTCTGCTCCTTGCTTCCTAACTTGCGTTCCTATCTGCTGTACTCTGTTCTGTAGCTCTTGGTGTATTTTCCATCGTACCTGTCCAAGAATCTGTCCCCACTTAGCCTGCACTGCCTGCTCCTGTCCCTTTCCCTTCACCTCAGATTTAAAATCTCTGGCAACATGACTTTTGACTGGACCCCTGTAAGACTTCTGCCTTGCCTCTTAGGCTTGGGATATACATAAACTTTGTCTTCTCTGGGCTTCCCCATTGACTCCTGCATAAGGCAATTTCTCCTTAGACTTGAACATTAAGACTCCTTCCTACTCCTGACATTAGTCTTTCTTTATCACAGGCTCCAGCCTGCACTTCCAGCCCATTTCCAGACCAGTTTAGCAGCCCTGTCCACCCATGCCCTAGCTATAGCAATTAAGCTGTCAGCTATTGAAGAAGGGATAGTATTTGCCACATAACTTGTTCTGTGCTGTAAATTGTTTACTAGCAATATGATTCAATGAATATGATTATTAAAGGATGCTTATAATAATAGAAATATAAAGGCAATACAGATCATTAATGGAGCAATGCACTTAGAGGAGACTGAGCACAGGAACAAACCTCAGTATTTGGATATCTCTCCACAAACAATATGTAGCTACTGCCATTCAGTTATTGACCTTCTCCAGAAAAACTTCAGTCATTTTTTTAAAATAGCCTTGTGATTTTTTTCTGCTCTTCTCCATGACTGTTCTTTTCTCATCCAAAGTCTCTCTGTAGCCTTTTCTCTACCCCTTCTCTAGTATTTCTCCACTATTTAGTAACTGAAGCTCTCTGAGCAGAACAGAGCACATCATACTACCTGAGCTCAGCAAGCATGTAACCCCAGCCAAAGCCCTCTCTAGGAAGCTCACACATCTGCATTAAGGCTATCAACTCAGTATGCCAACTGGAGCATCAGTTTTTCCCATACCAATCAGCTTCTTATGAGGAGCAAACAAATACTGGTAGTTCCAGTTGGACCATAGTTTTGCTACTACTAGTGACTCTGCTAACAGCGTCTCCTTACAGAGAGTAACTGGTCAGCTGAAACCCTCCATATTCTCAATAGAGCAGATATTTACTACACTTACAAAAAACCTGCTGATACAAATTTTCTTTAACTGTCTTTAAAATGACAGAAATCTTTGCCACAGTACCCAACAGAAAAAGATTAATTTTTACTAGCTCTTACAGTAAACAGAGAGGATACGAACTTGAGTAGCTCTGCAAAACCAAAAGGAGTTAAATTGTTTGCATAATAATATAGCTAGTTTTCATTTAGAAATATCAGATTAGGTGCAACCACAATGAAATAAACAGAAAGACAGTTTCTCTACCCCTGCAAGTGATAATACAACCATAATAATCCATTCATCCACTTCTCTCTACCCGCAAAATTACATGTGTATTTGCTTTTCTTTGGATGATCAGTAAACTGCTAAACACAACTCATAAAAGAGTTGTAGTAGATGGGAAAATAATTATCAGAAACAGTACAACTGCCCCCCACACACAAAAATTTATGAGCAAAGTTATCCTTTCTAACATGCTTTTTGTCATTAGCATCCAAAGGGGCCCTGCTATTGCCCCTTTTCAAATACTCAAGTATGTTAATGTCCATAATGGTGACCTAATCAGTTTAGGTATATCATCCAAACAGTTTCACAGAAGCAATTGAGAGAATGTCATTGAGGACTTGTAAATGTAGTGTGCTTCAGCATGTCTGCAGAGCAGGCCAGAGTGTGACAGATGGCAGCTACATTTTACTCCTTGAAAGCTACTGATCTCTTGCATAAAATCACATTCTAAAACAAGGTTTCATTTGGTATTTAAATGGATAAAGCATGGAAGCACAGTTAGATACAAGTTCTGGTAAGAACTGTAAGACACTCTTCACAAAAAAACTCCATATTTTGAGCTTGGGATCCGAAGCTATAATCCCAAAATATACCTTAATACAGTCTGTCAGCAAAATACAAAGCTGTATAAAAATAGATGCTTGAATCCTTGCCCTGTGCATGATACTAAAAGTCTGGCATGTGGAAGCATGAGAAAATTTCTCCTTTACTGAAAATGGTAAAGTTTTAATCATTAGAACATAGAAATTAATTTATAACACCTTTTCATTTTTAATTTGGTATGATTTTTAAAAAACTACAGCAACATAAGAAGAAGCTGTGGAAAAGGCCTATGATGATACTCTGATTTTATGCAAAAATGGCTGAAGAACCTGGTATTGAAGAATCTGGTATTTTGAAGTGTGGAGTAATGCAATGTTCAAAGCACTTTCACTTGTTTTGCCACCAAGGAAAACAAAATATTTGTGTCACCTACAAAATTACTAAAGGTCAAAGTTTTAACTAAGAGGCATGTTACATTCTTTTATCTTGTGCATATAGCTAAGAAACACCAACTGCACAAATGAAGTATCTTGATGAAAATTCTCCAGCTTTCAGCACCCCACTAAGTTCTTCAAAACATATTTTGTAATATGAGATAAAATGAAGTGCATAAACAGATGTTCTTCCCTCCTCATTTGCTCAGAAAACATTCCCCTTAAATTAATTCAAGTCCCTCCCACTCAATATGTAGATTCCTCTTTAAATACCATGTGTTTTAATCATTGATGAAGAAATAAAAAACACATCAGACAATAATATATTCATAACCAAAAGCAATAACAATGAAATGGAGCCACTACAATGTGAAAATGCTTTCTAGGAGACCTATTGTGTAAAATATATATGATCTGAAATTCTGTCTTTTTCTTATACTGGATTTATTTACAGCTCTATGTTTGTTAATACAGGGGATGTTTGGATTGATGGAAGCCATGGAAGAAATAGAAAGTGGAATCACTATGAAGGTGACAAAGGCTTGTGCTTCCACCAAGTGTCATTTATTGTTTTTATGGCCCTAGAATCTAATTGTTATATTTTATTTGGTTTTCACCTGAAATTATCTGAAGTCTTTAGTGGCATGTGATGCAGGCCATCCCCCTCCATGCTGTTGGAGTGCAGCAGAAAGGCATGGAGGAGTGTTTGGAGGACGCAGAAGCCAGCTGCAAAAGACGTGGAGAGCTATGGTGGATGGAAACCTTATCACCCACACTTCTCAGGAGATGGCCAAGCCTTAGCCCAGGCAGCCCCAGTAAGCATGGCCTGACAACCTATCACAGTCAAACATGATCCATGCCCAGTCATCCAGAGCCTGTGCTATCTCCCTTGTCCTGTTTTGTTTAGCAGCACAGGCATAGTCTAAGGGTATGCCTTCATGAATTTAATGTGCATAAGGTACCTTTCTCCTTCATTCGTGTCCAAATTACTATTTTATGTTTCTGTGGTAAAAAAAAAAGAAAAAAAAAAAAAAAAAAAAATAAGCAGCTTCTAAAGCTTCTTTCAGAAAAAAAAAAAAAAAAAACAAAAAACCACAACAAAACTACTGAGATCTGTTTCATCTATCATACTATCTATTTTCAAAAGAACCTGTTAAGTTATCTTTAAGACTTCTATGTTTTCTTGAATGGGGCAGATTCACAATGTCTATGAACTTCTTTTCTTTGCACAGATATTCAGAAAAGTTCAGCATTTGATGATTATACTTCATGGCCTTCAGAGCTGTGTGTGGGCTAGTAGTGTAGCCTTGCCGTAGATCTGCAAAAGAAAACAGCTGATGTGTAGGATCCAGTATCAACACTGTAAATATTTCAATGGGAGGTTAATTCAGATTTGTCCTTATACAACCCGTGGGCTCAGTTCTTGTTTGTAGGCAGTGTATTTTCAGTATGCTTTTTAAAGGAGTCCAGTTCATATTCTCCAAGGTGACTGCATGATGCAAACAATCCTCATAAAATCCATAAACAATTATACTCCATGCTACAGGAGAACAGTTTTAACAGAATTCTTTCATTTTGAAGGCACGTGAAGCTAGTCAAAAATGCCAGTGGTCTCTTTTTTTGATGCTTTCATTTACTTTGATTCACTTGTCAGGAAGGACATTTTTTCCTAACAGTTAATTTTAAATTAGATCTTAATGATGGCATTAAAATGGAAAGGTAGGTAGGTCCTAGTGCTGATTCATAAACAAGGTGATACTTTCCCCCCTACAACACTCTATTTTTTCTCTGTACATCACCTGTGCTCAGTGAAAGGGTGTCACTCATGTTGTCTGGAGCCAAATTTCCTCAGAGCACAGGCTGTAGCCAGGCTGCTTGAGAGGGGGCAGCAGGCTGTGAAACAGCCCAATGGTGAGTAGATCAAAGGACTGTCTCTCCAAAGGTCCAATACCTTCCAGATGAACTGTATTGTTTCCTGAATGGTGAAGTGCTTAAGTACAATTATTTGGTACATTCCGTTCTCCTGTAACATTTCAGAAATGAAAGTGAAATCCACCTTTACCTGAAAGTTCAAGTTGATCTTATACACAAACTTGGGACTACTTTCAACTCTTGAAAGGCATTCTTCTTCTGTAAGTGAAAATCTGAGCTGTTTTCAACTGGCTTAAATGAGCACAGCTCCTAGGCTTTGTACAAAACCCAAACAAACAAGAAAAAACTACTCTGAAAAGTTAACTCTCACCTAATGTTAGAGTCCTACCCCCGTGCTCTTGTCTTTCACACTCTAGTACAGCACCTTACACTGGTAAACACATTTTTCACCATCTCTACTGCTGTGAATCAGTTGGATGCTTCGGTTCTCTCAGCTCATGAGTTGTTCTTATTCTTTCAGCTGCATGCTGTTATCATGAATTATCTGGTTTCAAAGAACAGATAATGTCTCTTTTTGTAATAAAGCTGTTCAAGCTATTTAAAATATGTTTTCCAGATTATCAAGCTTTTTGTCACATCAGAATTTTACTTTACCACAGATAAGCCATAGCTTTATCAAGCTTCATCTTGCCCAAACTGAGCAAAGGGCAGGCTGACTCATTGACAAGTAATAGAAAGCAGAGCTTTTCATCTCTATGTCACCAGCTGAAATTCAGCAAAGGTCATCACTGATAACCAACTGAGTTTTTGATGGCCTTATGAAATTAGCTGATGGTCTTGGTATAGTGACTAGTGGACAGATGTTATTATTATAAAACCCATTATACCAGCCAATAACCTCTCTGGCTCGACTCAACAGAGAAATGAGGAACTGAATGAGGCACAGGTGCTCAACCACTTTCTCACATCAACAACTGGCACCTGGAAAATAAGTTTAAGGGCATATTGCCAGGGGTTAAGTGCGTTCCACCTAATCTGAAGCTGAAACATTTCAGACATCTAAGCTATTAGTCTATTACCTTTCTTAAATGCCATGCTATTCCAATTATTGTTTTAGGGAAAAAAAAAAAAAAAAAAGAGAGAAAAAAGATACTGACTCAGTCCAAAATTCAAATTGACCTAGGCAGTCATGGCAAATTAGAACTTTCCACAGTTACACTGAAAATAATGGATGCAATAATATATGATTGAACAGTATAATTTTATAAGCCTCTACTAGTTCTCGCTATTCTGATGCATTTTCCATGTAGAAACCAAGACATTTGTGTCATATAAGAAGATACGTGCCATGGAGTTGCTCACTGAGGCTGGATTTTAACTTCTATTTAAAGGAAGACATCTTCATTAAAAGGAATGATAGAGAATTTTTTTTCTCCCTTTTTTAGGGGCTGTTGCTGTCAAATGTGATTTTAAAAAATCTGTTTCTACTTGCCATATACTCAGCACTGGAAGTTATTTTTCAAGTTAATTTTACCAATTCAGTTAATTATTAGCCATTTCAGACTTAAAAAAAAAAAAAAAATTCTAAAGAAAGATATTGCCAAGATTGGTCTTGATGCCAGAAATTCACTGCTTCTTCCTGAAACAAGCAGAATACATAACACCTTAGCAATTTTTCCTGCACTGTACTTAAAGTAGATTTCCCCAGGGCTTACAAAACTTGTGCGTTTAGTGGAGACTATTAATTCATTCATGAAACACATGATATAAACCTCTCTATTATGCACCTTCAAAGCAAAAAAGATAGAAACAAAAGAAGGAAAAAAAGTGCCCACAAAGGTAAGTGTGCTCGCTCACTGAAGGACATGCTTTTTAGCGCTTGGCTGTACAAAACCATGTTCACACAAACAACTGTCGCAGCAATTATTTATGATTAAAAAACATGGGAATGTTGTGGTGACTTTGCAGTAGAAGGCTAGTATATGTCAATTGTTTTATTCATGATAAACAGATCATTTAGTTGGAAAAATCCCATCTGCCTAGATATATCTCTTATTATTTATGAGAACCATGTTTAGGAATGCAGACAGCACATGTGCATAATTAATCCTGAAGAGAATTAGACATTGTTTGATTCACAGCTGAATGCAATTAGCATTAGGAAGTTTACATATGTTGGCAATAACACAGATTAGCAACTAAAGTGCTTGTTAAAAAATTTAACCTGAGGCTGCTGGAGCAGACCTCTCTTAATGATGCTTTAAATGTTGTTGATGAAGTAATAATCAATTTCGTTTTATAAATAGTAAATCAAGAATTTAGGTCTAATTAGCTGTGCTACACTTCGCTTACGTATCCGATGTACATGTTATGTGTGCTGTGAACTTTTGAGGCTGGTGTGCAAACAGTTGTTAAGGGATAGATGTGGTCCCTTCTGTAAAAAAAAAAAAAAAAAAAAAAGTCACAGATGGGGAAGAAAGACATGTCTGTGGTGGGAGTGACTCTATGCTCCTGGCGCTCAAGAAGGAGAGAGCTTTTCCTTTGTTATTTCAGAGCTTTTAATAGAAGGATGAAGAAACAATGCCTTGTCTGCCTTTTAAAAATATAATAATTAGATTATAATTCACAGTCTGTGAAACGAAGCCCTCTAATGGAGAGGGAGGAGGAAGAGAGAATGCAAGTGATGAAAGTGAGGAGGCAAAGTAAGATTGAGCTGTAATTGTTTTCACTTCAACTTTAAGAAGTTCAACATTAATTAAAATGTTTCTGCACCAGTCACCACTAGATTGGCACAAAAGAGGGCTGGCTGGTATGTGCAGCTGCTGACTGGCAGGGATGTCAGCAAGGCAATTGCCAAGAAGGCTGCAGTTCCAAACACACACACACACACACACACGCACGCACAGACCCATATATTCTAAAAATGATCTTGCAATTAAAGCAAGCAATTGTGTTTTTATTCAAGTAGCAGAACATCATTTCCTTCCAGGTAAGAAATTAGTACTTCCTGAGACACCTAAACCAGTTTGAAAATTTTTCCAAGACATCTTTGTCATTAGGGTTTGCTTCATTTTTCTCTTCAGTTATGTTTATTCATATGGGAGATGCTCAGAGACATAAACTTCTCTGAGGACCTACCATGTCCTTAAAGTCAGCAGGAGATAAATCCATGAAGAGTTTTCCTTTTCCTTCAGCTATATTGACTTCTTACCCTCTAAACATTCCTTCATGTGAGCTGGTGCTCTTGGGGAACGTAATGTGCAGTTCCTGTAATCACCCTTTGTACATCAGAGGAAGAGGATAGAGTATGAGTTACTAACAGTGAATTAACTTACAGGATGATACTGCAGCCCCTGCTTCTTCCGACAGATGCCTGTGTCCCTGCACCAAGCACAAGGACAGGTATGCCCATGGCCTCAAGGCTTCCATGCTCAGCAGGCTGGGAAGCCCATCTCAGGATGGGATGGATAGCCAGGAAAATTTTAAAGTAGCTGCTGGAAGAGGGAGCAAGCAGAGAGCCAGAACCAATGGGTCTTGCTTCCCCCAGAGCCAAAAGAAACTCATTTTGCATGTGACGACACAAATCGGGCACTTCTTTACTCAGTCATCTACACCACTGCCAGAGGCTGTAAATAATCTTGAAATGGAGTCAGGGCTAAACTGGAAAAGACATTTAGGCTCCTATAAATGGGAAAATGTCCTAGTAGGCATTCAAGAATGAATAAGAGCTCTCATCAGAGGAAGAACGTGGAGTGCAGAGCAGCTTCGATTGGCTGCGCGTCCTTCGGGGAGGCACGGAAAAGAGCAGCCAGATCAGAGGATGTCCCTGGTGAATGGCAAACTCTCCCCATAGCTCTGGAGAGGAGTAGGGAAGGCTGAGCCTATGGTGAAAGCCTGCACACATGTGAAGGCTGAGTGGTTTCTTCTTTAAATGATAAATGTTGCAAATTTGTGAGTACTGCTCAGTCCTGTGATTTAAGATCTGTTATATCAGTTCTGTAAGCTGTGCGGGAGCTCATGATGTTCCCCTTAGTCTCTGCGATTGATCAGACTGTAAGCATCACCTAAATTTTTATAAAGAAAAATAATTGTCTGTATCCAAGCTTACTTCTCAGTATCTTGTGCATTCACATCCTATAAAAACAGATGAGCCTAAGAAGATATGGCAGTAGCCCGGTGCAATTTTAAGAAATTTCCAAGACATCCTATTTGTTTATCTTTGTTTAGCTGATAGGGCCAGATGAAAGGAATAGAATACCTCATATGTCAGGAGACTGAAGTGAATTAAGAGACTGCTGTATCTCACAAAAAAGGAAGGAAGGGACAAATGAATGAATGAACTTTGACTTTTCTTAAGTAGACAGGGCAGCTGGGCTCTGACTGATGTTTACAAAAGTAGATGCGTTTGAAGCAGCACCATATGGAGAACTGGGAAGAGTTTAAGGGTTAAGCAGGAAGAGCCTTAAGAACCAACAGAATTGAAAAAATCTTAACTCCAAAATACATTTATCACCTTTTAGAAAAAAAAAAAAAAAAGAAATTCTTATAAGCTAAAAAGGGGATAATTTCTGTGCAAGGTGCATGAGAAGATGAAGAATTAGGTCATAAGGAACATGAACAGAAATAGCAGTTTGGGTGCACCACAATGAACAATTTCAGTGCATCCAAACATTAATTATAACAATCTATTGGGTAACGAGAGGAACTTTTCATGTTCTCATGCTGTTCTTGCTTACAGGTCAAGGAGCAGGTTTCAGGTCACGAGGCCTCCTACAGTGCCAGCACTTGCTTCCATTTATGACCAGAAACAGTAAAACCCTTAAGCAAATGCCTAGCTTTAGAAGCCTGAGTACTGCTGTTAGATACTGAAATAGCATCACCTATGTGTATTAATAACTCCCTGAGTCACAGGATTATTTCTAATCACTTTTCTAATCAACACAAATTGAACTCATAACTGAAAGAAATTGGTTGACAATAAGGACTTTTCACATCTGCTTTTTCTAATATAACTTGCTCAATAAAGTGAATAACAAAAAAAAAAGGCTATTTCATTCAATTTCTTTTCTTTAGCTGATGCACTGTGATATTATTTTGCAGTATCCACTTTGATGAGTTAAAAATACCACCAATACAGACAAAGAGTAGCCAAGGAAGATGCTATTATTTGCAAAATAGCAGTAGTAGGATCTTCCACTTTCAGCTAATTATAATAATGTACATATTTTCAGTGAGAAATAGGAAAAGATGTCACATTCTAAATTATTCTATGTTGGCTTTAGGAGCACAAACATTTGTTGTTGACAACTATTTGATCTATCTCATAATTCTGTCACAGTGACAAAATAAAACTATATTTTATTCTCCGTTTCTGTGATCTTTCACCTAGATAAGAACCAACACCTGGCATCTTTTCAAATTTTCTTTTTTCTTTACATCAGTGGCAAAAGTTAAAAAGGTAACATGAAAAGAAAGATGAAAAAGGAATGCTGTTCAAATTGAAGGACTGCAGTTTCAAGTTTCAATCCTGTATCAAAACATCTCCGCCTCATCTTCTTTCTCAGTCATCACAAATGAAAAGTACAAAGAAGTACACAAACATCAGTACAATGCTGTGTGTGTACTGCTATCCAAAAATCACAGTTACAAAATTATACCTGACATATCAAAAACTGACAGTCACATCCTCAAGATTTTCTTCTGTTCGTTCCCATGGACCTTCTTTATTAATAAACCTGACACATAAAAAGCATCTGTATGACTAAAGTGTCAGTTACTGGAAAGACCGTTTTGATCTACTTCTTAACTTTTAGAAGAAATATTCTCTTTTTTATGAAGACAGGATCCGTTCACTGACTGCCAGCTTTCAAATGACCATCTCTTGAAGTTTAATTTTAAGTTTTAAATAAATATTGTATGCATGCAGAATAATTATGATGCTCTAGAGAGATACTGTATAATGACATTGATTCTTTTTTATCTAAAAATGCCAAACCCTTGAGGCAGAAGAGTCTGTATTTGCCACAGATACATGGAGGTTCATTCTACATGTTAAATTATAAGAGAATGTTCATGTTTCTGTCACTAAGAAGGTAGCAAAACTTCTATTGTAAACTTTAGGTTTCAGCTATTTAAAACTTACTAGTAAAAATTGGCTTGAATCAAACATTTGGTATGGAGTATTTCATCTGTGGAATACCTGTTCTGTTAAAAGTAAAACATGATTTGTAATTACTTCTCTAATGCTGTGAAACTACTGAAAAGAAAGAGTATTAAGTTTGAGTACATGTTAACACCCATTACCAAAACATGCATTGCTTTTCACTAGTAAATGTTGTGGATGTTATTCATAAAAGTGCACAGTTATTTCGTTGTTAAAAAGAAACTGTAATCCCTACTTAAGCGTGAAAACTAGTATTTGTATGTGCAGAGCAGCTTCTCATTTTATTTGTATCATATTTAGTATATGAGTGTTCTGATTTCTTAATTAACCCCAAAAAATAAATTACTGCAAAGCCATAGACAAAACGTCAGTAACGTGGATAAAGACACAAGCAAGCTAATTTTTAAATCTGTTGTTTGATTCACTCCTTAGGTTAACAGGC
>NW_008597273.1:0-948 GCF_000691845.1 Merops nubicus | reverse complement strand
AAAGAGTGATTTTTGTAACGGAATGTATATTTGATCATTCATAATATTTACAGATCCTTTAAAAAAATGACTGATGTCTTGAACACCTGCATTTGCTGTAAAACTGCCAGCTACAGGGTTATTACTGTTTTATTATTAATTTTTTTTCTTGCTAGTAAAGAATAACGGTGACATATATATAAATATAAAATTATCATTAATAATTAATCATTCTTAATAACAATAAAAATGGCAGTAACAGCAGAATTAATTGAGTACTTCATAGCCGAATCCAAAATACACCTTTTGGGAACTACCATCATGTAAGTATTGAGAATCAGGGAGAGAAGAATTGAGGAACATAGTAAGTACCCAGAAAAATATTTCTTTTGCAACCTTATCTTTCATTACATTTCTTGAAAGAGTAATTATTTTCATTTAAATGAAGCTAGAAATTATTCGTCTGATACTGTATTATATATTGAAATGGAACTTCTACAGACTTTTTTTTGGTGTAAGAGATGGGTACATTTGGAAAGCAAGTCATTCCACCTACCTAAATATCTACTTTATGGTAAGTGACTATGCCACTTGCCATTAAGGCCTAGCAGACTAGATACTTAACTTTTAGATAGCTATTCTTAAAAGAGGTGTTCCTACCTTACTGTTTAGGAGTGCATGATGACAGCAGATGAACATACTAACATTTCAGTAGTTATTCCTATGTAAATGCCCTGCCGTGTTTGGTCCAAAAAGACTCACTGCTCTCTTAGATGTTCTTCAGACGTCAAGGTTAACAGGAGTGTGTCAAAAGTATACCATAGTTTAGTCATGCAAACGTTCAATAGAGAGTGGGATTCATCTCACTTACTGTGGGAGTAGCAACTAGACTCCTCGTATACTTGTGGAGGCAAGTGGATGTTTCTAGAGTGATTCATTTGACTTATTTCTCATATCATAGAATCATAG
>NW_008597272.1:36164-53437 GCF_000691845.1 Merops nubicus | reverse complement strand
TGAGTAACTTAGATACCCATGTGACTGAATTTGGCTCCTTCAGGCTTTTTGAAGATTCCAGGTTGCTCAAGTGTCCATTTGATGCCATTGCCTGGCTGATCCATCCTTGACATCCTTGGCTGGCTGTGGAGTGGCAGGCGGGCAGCAGGGCGGTGCAGAAGACACCTTACCCTCAGGTGACTTTGGCTGCTGAGGCTCCCATCCTTTTTCTGTTTAGAAAGGACTTCAAGGGCAAAAGGGAAGGAGGAGCAGTGCTCAATACAGAGCTTGCCCTCCCTGTTAGTTGCGTTATCAAGACTCCAAAAGAAATTATCAGGAATGCTGGTCAATCAATGCCCTAGCAGAGGGAGCAGGAGATGGAGCACCAGCTAATGGCTGCCACAGCCCTCCCACTGGCACGGGAGCACAGGCTGGCCAGCCTCTCAAGCAGCCATCTGTCATTTCAGTGGAGAAAAAGGCTGTACTCCTAGCAGACTTCAGGCTGAGTGGTGCTCATGCTGCTGGTGTTAAGACATTTCTGCCACTTCAGACTATTCTCCACGCCAGAATGAAAATCAGAGTCTGGCATCCAGTGGGGAGACACTTGTAAAAATGAGGTGATTGTAAAACAGATATTTTCAGTGTAGGTAACTGTGGTTGGATCACGCTTCTCTGCAAGTCTGAAACCAGACTGTATTCCTCAGCTGGTTTAACATTGCCTGTTTCGTGGCAGTGCAGATGATTTTGAGAGGTAGTGGTAAAGAGCTGGAAGTAAAGTTGCAGAGCATGAGGGTTTGGAACTGGTTTAGCTCCTCTTACAAGCTCCCCAAAACGTCACAGTCAAAAAGAGGGCCACTGGCACTGTGAAACCAGGAGCCTGACTTAGGGGCAGCATTAGGCTACAAGGAAGGGAAGAAGTAGATCTGGTGGGGGCGACGCTGAAGGTATGTTAAAACACAAGAAATATGTAGCAGTTGCAGCAGTCCATTCCTAGGAGATGGTGACACTGCCAGTGAAAGCACAGAAGAGACAATTTTCAGTAGATGTTTCTGTCTTCAAGTTGAGGGAAAGCAAGGTGGTGCATCCTTTCCATATGAGAATGCCACATTTTCATCTCTCACGGGAAGTGTGTGTTAAACCTCAGGTGCAGCAGTTACACTTCTTGAGTTTGGCAAATGAAGATTAACTTGAATCCTGTAGTAAAAGAGCTGGCCAAAGACTGACCTTACTGGGAGTTTTGTTTGTTTTTTTTTTTTGTTGTTTTGGTTTGTTTTTCAAAACTCTTAGAACCCTGGGAGGGTTTCAAGGCACTAAAGGGAAATTAACATTTCTTATTTTGAAAAGCAGAAATGGATTGATGCATGCAAGTAAAATTCAGATAAGTGTAAGTCAAAATGATATCAGGTTTGGACAAAACCAAAGGAGGATAAACACATGAATCTTGTAATAGATGGTTAAAATATATGAGTTCTTTAATACATACTGCTGCCTGTTGGCTTGTGCAAAAATGGGTCCTGTTAGACTGGCTTTGTGGTAGTATTTTAACCTTCTATTATTACATTAATAGTGTTTGTATAATGTGCTATTGTTTGGTACCTTGGAATATGTTGTCTGAGAAACAGTACAAGGTGACCTTGTTTCCTATTGAGTCTGGTTTCTGGCTGATAGGTGCTGAACCCTGAGAGCAGCTAAGTCATTACCATGCTCCTCTGCTCCTAGGGACATCCTGCAATATTTTGTCAGTGACCTGAGAGAGAACTTGCAGTTACTGAACAGAGCTTGTGGATGTCAGAGCAGCTCTGGAGTCGTAAATCATTAAAAGAGCAGAGCACTATTGTGTGTAAGAGATGGAGACACGGTGTGACAGGGTAAAATGTTAATTACTATGCCTGGGAATAAAAAAGGCAGCATGCCAATCTGAATGTGGACAGACACTTTCTGTTTGTTCCCCTCACCTCCCCCCAGCCAGATTTAAAAGTTAAATAGGGTTGTTTAATGTTTGGGAATCTCGCTCCCAAGAAAAAGCCCTCTTCCCTGTTCAAGTGCCAGGAGCTTCCTTGGCTGCTGGAGCAGGTGGGCCCAGGCTCCAGAGCCAGCCCTGGGCAGGACGTGTGTGCACAGCCCTCAGGACTTGCACCAGGAAGAACCTGAACTGGGGCAAACCAGCACTGTTGGGCTGATGTAGCTCTGGAGACAGGACACCAGCTGTGGGGCAGAGTCACAGCGGTCTGGATGCCTCGCTTCCCTGTGGACACCCCTGGCAGGCCAGGGCCTCCTCCTGCTCACCACAGGTGCCTGCAGCCACTTTCCACAGGGGCAGCTGTGAGAAGGGGTCACTCTGCTGCCTCCAGGGCTTTGTTCTGTCAGGAAAGGTGGGGTGGGGGAGGCAGCGTGGAAACGTCACTGCAGGAACTGGAAATTGTGCTATTTATTGGGACTCTGGAAACTGGAGCTTTGGAGGGAAATGACAAAAAGCAAAAGTCTCCTTTACAAGTGTCTGAGGGAGAATCTAGTCTTGGTTCATTTCAATCACTAATGTGTAGCTGCACATGTTAAAAATTTTGAAGTTAAAAATGTTTGCCAAGTATTTAGCAATAGGGATAATTAATACCCAGAAAAATCTTTCTAACACTATACTTGGACTCGCCACTGCTGGCAATTTGAAGACTAAAGCTGACTGTTGTAGCCCAAAGCATGAACTGCTCCAGACAAGAACTGAGCAAACACTGAGGCCTGTGTTGTGCAGAACGTCTCGGTGAGTGCACGAGGGCTGGTGTGAGGGGTGCTGTGGAGCCAGGCAGATGCAGCAGTAAATGAGCTGATATCTGGATGAATCCCCTTTACCCACTCGAATTAGGAGGATAGGATGCTTCTCACTGTGATGACACTCAAACTTGGCTCGTCCTCATCAGTGTGTCTGAGGTACTGTGTGCCTATTTGCAGAATCTCAGGGGATGTTAATCAAGTTGTCTTTTCATCTCCTAGCTAGCAGCACTTTTAAGAAGGCAGCAAGGCAATATTTCAACGTGTTGTTTCTCTTCATGTTCTAGGAATGTCGTGTGGGACACTTTGGTAAGTCACCAGTTAGTACACAGCAGTAGATCTTGAAGACAGTTGTCTTCCCTATTCCAGTAAAAGTAGTAGTAGAATGCCAGCACCTCAGGGTGCTAAAGGAAAACTAAATAAGAAATTCATGCTTTCTTTAATTCTCAGGAAATTAAATGAACAAACGTCTCCTGAGCAGAGGACGTAGTCATTGATTATTGTCTAGAGAGCCAAAACAGGGAGGCAGTACTCCCTCCCCCTGCCATCAGCATTCTCAGCCATTACCAAGCTGCTTGCGTTTCTTGGCTCTGGAAATCCTTAATAAGGTAAATGTCAACTCCCAGTTTTTACCAGCTTTCACCACCATTATTTTGCAATCAAAATTAGCTCCTTCAGTGCATTTTTTCAGTGCAGCACCAAATTCAGCTCTGTCTTGCCTTCTTCCACCCTCCATGTGGGAAGCTTTGGGAAGGGTGTCTGGAAAACTCCTGAGCTTATTGTTTGCTCTTGGAAAGTTTATATACAGTCTGGATGTTAGGGAGGGAGGAGAATGCTCCTACTGGCCTTGGAAAGTAAGGAGAGAAATCATCTGTAGTTTTGTTAGGATGAGAGTCAGTAGAAATAAAGAATATGATAAGCAAAACAAGTGCTGTGGAATGTCCAACTGCTTATGCACAGTGCAGTGCAGCTAGGAGCACCTGCAGTGTCTTTGGTTGCACAATTAATATGTAGGTAACAACCTAGCCAGCCCTTCCTTATTACCAAGCTTTAACAAAAGGACTGCAGTGAAATCTGAGCCTGGCCTGGCCTCCAGCACCTCACCCTGACCCCCCCAGTGGATCCAGTGGTCAGTCTGTCATACAGGTTTGTCAGAACCCATCATCAGATTTGCTCCTCAGAGTCTGTGGCCCCACTTTGACAAATTCAGTGGGCTTGGGCTCGTGGCTGGTGTTGCAGCGGTAGGGCAAGTCCCCTAGGAAAAGCTGAACATATGAAGGACTTCTGGCAGTGGAGGAACACATAGGGCCCCCCAGCAGCACTGCCTTGAATGTGCTGATGCTCCTTTTTAAGGCCTGCAGCTGTAACTTGCATTATAAATTGTTATAATTTGATCACAAGGTCAAATGATAAGGCATTGTCAAAATAACCTTGAAGAACTAGGAAGGGTCATTGTGGCTACTTCTGTACATCTCAGATTCTGCTGGGAGAGGCTTCTTCCTGCGTGCTGTAGGATGCTGTGCTGAGTACCTGGTACTGTTCTGTCTAAGAGATAAGGAGCTCCCCAGCTGAGTACTGAGTATTTCACACCACTCCTTGCTCTCTTCCAGTTTATTTGTCTGTTAAACACCACGCAAAGAAACATCAGCTCAACTATACCTGGAAACCACGAGACAAAAGCTTTAGGTGCTATGTGTCAGATATGGAAGCTGCTGTCTCATTGTTCTGTGTGCCATTAACAAATCTCCCCTGGCATCCCATCCCTCCCCTGGGAAGTGAGGGCTGGGAAGAGGGAAAATCAATAGCTGAGCTGCCATGCACAGCGCCAGGTGAAATATACTGAGAGCAGGGTCTCATTGTTCTGTGTGCCATTAACAAGTCTCCCCTGGCATCCCATCCCTCCACTGGGAAGTGAGGGCTGGGAAGAGGGGAAGTCAATAGCTGAGCTGCCATGCACAGTGCCAGGTGAAATATACTGAGAGCAGCCACCAGCTTAGGCTGTTTGCAAAGTGGATAGAACAGTATTAGAACCCTTTAATTTGACATTTCAGGGAAATACAGGTTGAAAACCTGAAAACTCAGCTTTCTGTCAGAGTTCTTTATTCATCAGGGGTGCACAACTGAAGGCAAAACCACGGTTTGTCCATTGAGCAGAGTCAGACAGTTTGGGAAGAGAAGACGTTCCTGTGCTCCCCTGTGCTACTCACCAGGAGGAGTGGCTTCAACCCAAGGGAGAAAAGGAGCCCCCAGGTCCAGTACTTCCTTGTCAGAGAAGTGAGCAGCAGAGTGCCGTGGAGGAGAAGGGAAGCAGGAGACAAGCATTGGAACTCATCCCTTATCACTCACCCCACACAGGTCAGCTGCAGACACAGGGAGGACTCCCTGTGGCAGCCTCCAGACGCTGCTGTTCCTGCTGCGCTGGGCAGAAACCACGGCGGCTGAGCCTCCAGTCCTCCCCGGGCACGCTGCTCTTTGCTGTGGGCCCTGCCTGCACTCTTAAGCTTGGCATTGACTCCTCACACCAGCTGTGCTTTTCTTCTTAATTTTTATTTCACCATCACTGCTGGGCTTCTCCTCTAGTTAGTTCCCATGACTTCCAGTGGGGTTTTTGGACCACGTCCCGCTGCCTCCTGCATTTGGATGAAGCGGATCAGTTTCAGTGCAGGTTAACGTGTAACATGGGCTAAGGGGAGCCTCTAAACCTTCTGAATGGCACCATTATTCCTTAACAGCATTGTGTGGTGTAGCCAGCCATTAATCACTCCTGGTTCTTAAATTATGAATCGTTAATGAGAGTGCAGAAGAAACAGAATACAAATGAAGAGTGGATTTCGTTATTAAAGCAATTTTAACTGCATCTCTGAAAATAAGAAAATAAAGTGTGACTTTCTGTAACAGAAAATAATTATGAATCTTGGTCATTAACCTGAAATTACACGTTTACATACATCGTTCTCACAAATAGTAAAAATATTCAAGGTTTGCTGTTCTCCTTACCGTGTATTTTAAACACAAGAGAAAGCAATGCTAGCATTTTCAGAAATTGATCAGTGAGCCAAAATTTGATGAGCCTACTGACCTGAAGTAGCACTTCACTCTCTGAGTAGTCTCCACGATATCAGTGCAGGTTGTTTTCCTAGAAGGATATTAGCTGATATGGATAAAAGTATCAGACTTCAGATATAAATGACTTGCTACAGAAGGCTCACTAGGAGAGGATGAGCGATCGCAACGCCTGAGCCTGGGAGTAATGCTGCAGTGACAACAGGTTAGGCAGACTTGGCTGCTCCAGTGAAGACAACTGGAAGGGAAAAACAAAAAATATGGAAAAAGATAAGGGGAGCTTGTAATAGGCCTGCAGGGTAGAAAGGGAGGGCAGAGCACCCAATGCTTTTGCAGGTTCATAAAAAGCTTAGCACAGTCATCCTGGGAGGGTTTTAACAGCCCTGCTATTGACTGGAATAAGAATTACAGAATGACTGGGGAAGGATGAATGTTTCTGCTGGTTATTTCAGAACGCTTTTTGTGCTGTTTTTTCTTAAGCAATCAATAAGATCAGAAGCTGTACTGGTCGGAAATGAACTCTAAGTGACAAAAGAGAGAGCCTTCATCTGAGGGAAAATGCTCGCGATACCATTGGATTTGTTTGAGGTACTTAGGAAGAAATGTTCAAAGGCAGCAGCACAGAAATATCGGATTTTTAAAAGGTAGATGTGAGGGAATGTGAAAAGGCTGGGATGAAAGTGATTGAAAGAACTATTGTCCAAAAATTCCACTCAGGAGCAGTTAGATCTAGGGCCTGTGAAGAGGAATCTCTTCATTATAGAAATCCTTTTACTGTTAACGATGGCAAAGGAAGCCACCTTTGTCCAGCAGGAAAATTAGTGTTTAATTAGGTGCCAGGTTAGAAAGGGGGAAGTGAAGAAAAGAGGGTATTTCACCACAGAATTTCATCAGGAGCATTGAGAGCAGTCCTTTGCCACTATCAGGGAATAGCAGTGATTTCAGCCTACATGGGTCCTCCAGCAGATACAGACACTCTGGAGGATCTGCAAGACACCAGGATCACCATCTGCTGCTCCTTGTATCTCTGCTCCCTTTGAGGACTTCAACTTCCACCACCTGTCCCCAAATCCTCACTGAGTGAAGATTTTGTAGTCTATGAGGTGCAGCCTTGGACTTACTACCTTGTTCAGCAGATTCTTGCCCCTGCATGCAGCCCTCTGCTGCCCTTTTCTAGCTGTCTCCCAGCAGGGACCTCTGGGACCAGCTGTTTTCTCTCCTCAAGAAGAGCAGAGAGAAAGAACAGTTCCTCAGCAAGTGCCTCAATCCTGATGTGCTCTATCCTGCTGTGCCCTGCTGCACAGGGAGGAAGGACGTAGCTGAACATTCCTCAGTGTGCAAAACAAATGAGGCAAAATAGATGATGTCCCTCATTAAATGAAGCAGTGCTTAAAAAAAAATGTGAAAAACAAGCTTGCAGATTTGAATAAGCATCATTTCTATGCAGGATTTTCACTTATATTGACTTGATAAATGAGAAAAAAGGTCTAATGTTTTTATAACATAACTGGTGTGTGTTTACAGACTGTTGCAAGATGATCAGGAAAAAGTGTTCTGCCTGCTGAGGTTATGGTCAAGCTCTGTGACTCTTAACAGGTGATCCTCTTTAAACACTTATTCCTTTTCTGAATCCTTGACAAACCCTGTGCAGCACCTGCACTTGGAATAAGACTATGGAGTGAGGCACAGACGTGGCACTTGCTGCAGGTTCTTGGTGCTGCTGCCTGCTGTGCCCCTGGCTCTGCCACCTGGAGCTGCTGCTGGAGCCAGGCCGAGGGGGGGGTTTGCTCTGCAGCTCTGGAGTACTGGCAGGGGACAGAGGGACCCGAGGAAGCTATACTGACTCATTAGGAAAAATACCACGTTTGCAACTTACAGCTGGAGGGGCTGTCAGCATGCTTGAGGACTGATTGTGCTCGTCTGGGCACACTGCAGCTTCTCCACCCCTGTTCTGCTAGCAGCTTGCTGTCAGACTGAGAAAACAGGCAAAAAGGTTTACATGGATAGAACTCAGTTCCTAATTATCTCTCCTCAGAAGTCTGGCTCTCAAAGGAGTAAGAAGCAGGAGGGAGAATGCTTCTCTTCCTTTTCAGGATCAAAACACTTCATGCTGGTTTAACTGACTTTCAACAGCATGTGTTCTCTTTTGTTTGCCTCAGTGGTGTCTACATCAGGCCCCACGTTCTCTTCGTGGCTATCCTAATGTTTCATCAGAGCCACAGACTCTTCCCTACCCCGGGGCTTTGGCTGCCTCTAATTAAGGGCAGCTCTGATAGAGTGTAGCTGCAACCTGGGCAGAGCTGTGAGACTGGGCTGGGATGTGCCTCAGTGAGGCTCAGGAGCTGCAGCTAAGCTCAGGTCCCCACCTGTTCTCAGTTTTGTCTTGTTAAATGGACTCCCTGCTGCTGGCCTGTCCTGCTCCACTCTGCTCCCTTTGGTACTGTGGCACTGCTCCCTGTGCTCAAGGGGGTAATGCTCTCAGCCTGCCTCGTTGTTATTGTCCTTGGATAACCTCCCTTTGCTGAGCAGCCTACTCATAATGCTCTTGGAGGTGATTCAGGTAGGAAAAACCTGCCTGATAGTTCATCCTTTCTTGCCTCCATAATTCCGAGTGCTTTCTTTGGTGTGTGATGCTGGCAGATGGAGAGGGCTACCCAGGTATTCTCTTATCTTTTGAGAAGCTTTTGTGGTACAGGTCATGACTTTTCTTCTGTTTGCACCTTTGGTGATTCTCTTTGTAAAAAGTATGTTAGTTGTGGCCTTTGTCTCTCTCTAATTGTTCTGCATTTTTTTTCCTCCTTTCCTAAAAGAGAAAGACTGAGATATTTTTGGACAAGTAGAACAACCAGCCTTTTCTGTACCAGCAGGCAGTCCCACCATCTGTCAAGCAGTTAGCTGTTCTCCCTTCAGCACCTCTGTCCTGTGCTCTCCAGGAGGAGACTCGAGGCACTCTCTCAGGCAGGAGATGTTTCTGCCTTGGTCCTCAGTTGGTCGATAGCAACTCTGTGTGCAGCAAGTTGTAATAAAGGCAAGTTGCTGTTCAATGCCTGCTTGTTTCTTGAAACCCCTGCTTCTCTGACTTGATCCTGCTCTGTGTGGGGTGGTGTTCCTCACCTGCTGCTGGGTGCCAGTTCAGGATTCGATGCATCTTTTTCCAGGCTGGGTACCAGGCTCTACCCCAGAGAAAATCCATTAGATTTCCCTGGGAGCTGGTGTAAGGAGAGGTGAGCTACAGCCAGGGAGTCCTGAATAGGCTCAACCCCAGCTGGGGGGCACTTACTGTGGTGGTAGGAAGGAAGAGAAAGTCAGAGGCAGTTTTGGATCCTCTTGTTTTTTTCACAGCAAGCAATACGTATGTGATGAGGAGGGGATACTGGTGAGTGGAGTGGCACCTCCATCTGTCCTTGGCCTTCATCCTTGGCCTTAATAAGTCTGCAGTGGGTCTCTTATGGGGCATAGGTTTCTGCCTACTGCCTCTTTCATCTGCCAGTCTTTGCAGCCCTGACAGCCTTCCACTTGGAAGCTTCAGTGGAGAGGGCTGCATTTTGTGGCTGGTATTACATGGAAACGAGTCAAGCACCACTCTTAATTATAGATGCTGGTTAGGAAAGTGACTTAATTGTTAAGCAGCTTTTTGGTAGAGATCTCTCCAAATCAGTTTGTATGATTTAGACTCAACAGTGATTGCAGGCAGGTAGCTAAAAATGCTGGGTCCTGGAGGGTTGTGGAGTATGGGGGTTTGTTGGTGTGCTTGTCAGGGTTTTTTGTTTGTTTCTTTTTTTTAAAAATATGTAGCAGGAACAGTTGTTTTAACATACAAAATAGAAATGTACCTTGGCAAGATAAGTCCCTCTAAAATACTAATTTATGTAGCCCTTCCTTTGGGTGTTTGTTCACTGTTGATGATACAGAGTGAAAACAAGTGGCTTCATACAAATAACAGTCTTTTAACCCCTGTAATCTCATACAGTAAATTTCTTCTTGTCTTCAAATACTTCCTAGGCTTAATGTGCTGAATACTTCAAAAATAATAGTTGATAAGAGCATCTTCTGCAGACTTGGGATAGCTGGGAATATTTGTTTGAAAGTAGCATTTCCATAGTCAAATGCAGCAGTTTATAAGACCATATTTTTGATGAAGAACAATGTAAAGAGGAAAGCAGGAGTAGTAGTTATCTGAATAAAGTTTTAGGTTATTTACCCAGGAGGAGGAAGCTTAACCTGAGTACTGCCAGCTCCTGTGCTCCCCAGAAAGTCTGCACTATCCAGCTCCTATTTTCCACCTGTTTGGTCACAGAGATGAACAACAGGGTTTGAAAAGCTTACTTGAAAATTTGTTCTGTTTCACTGCAGTGTCATCACAGGATATGAGCCTCTGCCCCAGTGTGGGAAGTGAACCCATGCACTGGCTTAGGAACAAAAACATTTCCCAAAAGAACCTGGACAAAATTGCGGAGCGTGATTTAATGCAGGGAGGAGGGCAGGCACTGAAAGGTCAGTGTGATGACAGGTGATATTTCACTCTGCCTGGAGTTCTGCAGCTGTGTGCTGCTGGGGGGAAGGATAAATCCCAGTAGTAGTGTATTAGGGGACCGTGTCAGTAGGTCATGTGGAGATGCTTGTGGGGGTGTCCACCTGGCACCCAGCAGTGCTCCCAGGAACGCTTCTGCTGCCTCTGCAGCCCGGGGCACTCACTGGCTCTGTGCTCTCCCAAGCTGCAGGTGCTCTAGGGTGGATTTCTGGAGAGGCAAGGAGGCCAAACCAGCTACAAGTCCTCTTCCTGCCTCCTTTACCCTTGTTCAGCATGGTTCCCATGCCACGTGTGGAGGAGACCTTGCAGCCCTTCATTGCAACTGTAGCTGTTTGGTGTAAGAGGTCCAGGCTGGCTGATGGCAGGAGTAGGGACTTCCTCCCAGGAGCTGATATGAGGGTAAGAGAGCCCCAGGTTTACCCATTACCAACCAGCTTTCTTATTTCAGGGAGGCAAGAAGCAAGCATATTGTCTTGCATGCCATGTCTTTATACTAAGGCTTAGGAAAGCATGAACAAGATGGGGCTAAGAGAGAGGATCTCTTGATGCTTTGCAGAAGCCCACACCTCAGCCTGCTCTGTGTCCCATTGGGATCTCCTACAGATTTGTCCCAAACTCTGCCATGCTTTAGAAGAAACTGGGGTCGTTGTTCCTTTGGGATCAGGGAACCATACCAACCTACAGCACCTGGGCTCTGCCTCCAGCAGCTGTCCTGACCCAGCATGATGCACAGGGGTTTCAGAGGGAGGAAGTTTGTGCTTGATGGTGTTTCTGTTCCATGGTTTTCTGCACAGCTTGCTTGACACGCGTTTTCTTAGCAAAGAACAGATAACTGTGCACTTGGGTGAGGCTGCACAAGTGATTCTTTTTGCAATTATCAGTGTCTATCTTAGTCTGCAAAATCTGATACCAACCTACAGCACCTGGGCTCTGCCTCCAGCAGCTGTCCTGACCCAGCATGATGCACAGGGGTTTCAGAGGGAGGAAGTTTGTGCTTGATGGTGTTTCTGTTCCATGGTTTTCTGCACAGCTTGCTTGACACGCGTTTTCTTAGCAAAGAACAGATAACTGTGCACTTGGGTGAGGCTGCACAAGTCCTCATTGTCATTATCAGTGTCTATCTTAGTTTGCAAAATCTGGTGATTTTTGTATTCATCAAAACAAATGACATCTTTTCTAGACAGTCTAATTAAGGCATAAATTAGTGTGGTGAATTACATTACAAAAATGTGACTTTCTTGTGCTGCTCTGACTTATGCAGCTTTTATCATTATGGTACTTGAAAATGCAGAAGCTATTAACCCTTGAATACTCTCAGAAATTTTTAAGTAAAGAGGACAAATTATTCCATATTCCCTTGATTCCTGTTATATGCAACTTTGGCCCTTCATTCTTTGGAATGAAAATAGAATGGAAAATACACTACAGGTAACTCAACCAAAAAATATGTTGTGAATTACTACATTTTAGAAGCAAAAATAAAAGCCTCTGTCAGTGGTTGAAGATCTAATGCTGCTCAGGTGTTTTTAGTAAGTAACTCTAAAAGGCTGTGCTTTGTGGAAGGAAAGTTCTGGAGGCTTCTCTTGAGATTCTTGGCTTATTCTTGGTGTTGAAGGATAACACTCACATAAACTTTTTCTTAGTGCTCATGGTCTTATCCTATACAAGAAACAACTTAGCTCAGGGGAAGCAAGCATCTTTACATTTAAAGGTGGTTTCCCCTCTTTAACTGGTGTCGTTGTATTTGACTGGCGTGGTAGGAGGAGTAGGGAATGCCCCTGACCAGGTGGCAAAAGGACTTTAGCTAAGTGCAGCTAGATGTGTGAAATACAGAGAGCTCAGGCTGGCCCAAGGAATACAGACTCTCAGCTGCTGGTCACCCAGCTGCCTGGCTGGTAAAGTTCTCTGCATATCACATGATCTCATGTCATCAGGTAGGAGCTGAAAGGCACGTAGGGCTCTGTGGGTCCTGGGATGGGGCTGGTTCACCTCTCTCTTGAGGCTCTTCCATATGATGCCATGGTGTGTTCTTTGAGTGGTAGGAAAGGCCCAGAAAGAAACTGGCACCATAGTCCAGCAATGAGATGCTCACCTGGGACTTGGGGTGGAAGGTTTCCCATGCCCTGTCTCTTTTGGTGTGTGAAATAACAGGTTGAACCCACGTGTTTGTGGGGTGGCTTGTCTGATGTCAAGTCCACTTCTCTCAGGACATCTCTCCTGAGCAGCTGCCATCACCTGTTGTAGCTCTCTCCATGTGGGACTACAGGGTCTTGTTCTCCTCTACTGCTCATGTCTTGGCATGGTTGTGCAACTGCTTTCAGTGCCCTTGTGTGTGAGTGAGACCCTCTACACTGGGGTCAGTGTCACAGGAGTGTAAGGCAGGAGATGTCAGCTCTGACAGGCCACAGGCCAGCTGCCAACCTGCTTGGGCTGTCGGGACTGAGCGGCCAGTTGGATATGACCAAAGCAAGAACTTGTTGGTGTTTGGCAGCCAAAGCTGTCAGAGTTGTGATGTTGGACAGGAGTTAAATGTGGGCACCACATATGCTTCTCTTTTTCCTGGTTGGAGTCTTTGGCCTTTCCTGATGATTTTCTCTTGTTCTCTGCTAGGCTGGTGTGTCTGTTCAGAAGGGGTGTCCCTGCGTGTACACTCTCTGTGGCTCTGAGGAAAGTGCTGTCATAACAATTGCACAGATTTTACTCACATGTATTTGTGCATATAGGACAGCTCAAAATCCATAGCTCAGAGTGCTGAGACTCACCTTCCTGCATGTATTGGTGATGCTAAATAAGTAATGAAGCAAACATAGTTAAGATGCAAATGTAAAGTGTCTTATTTTCAGCTTGGCTTGCATTAAGCTGTTAATTTCCATTAGCATTAATGAGAAAATACACCCAAAGGTTTTCCCCAGGCAAGAGTTCTGATCCTCCTAACAATAATTTCCCTTTTACAGTGTCTTTCAATCAAGGATATTTGTATTTTGCAAACTTAATTAAGAATTAATTAATTAACCATATCCCTGGAAGGAACAGCAAATAATGTTTTTCCTCTCGGCTCTGATGCTAAAATCTGAACCACTTGTGCCACCACCTTCAACTTCCTGGGGACTGCCACAAGTTTGTGGCCACAGTAGGTCCATCCTCACCAGGTGTCTGTGGTGCTGGCCCAGGGAGCTGCTGCAGCAGAACACTGTCCTTGGCCAGGCCTTGCTTGTGAGGAGGAGGGAGCCTGGTGTGCAGGCAGCACTCCTGTCTCCTCTTGGCTGTGATTGCTCCTTCTGTCACCCACCCCCCAGACTGGTTAAGGTGTTGCCTCTGGAGCAGGAGCAGACGATTTGAGGAGTTATCCATAGAAGCAAGTGAGGGTGTGGCTGGAGCTGGGCACCACCACACAGCAGCATGTGGGGACACCTGCCCTCTGACTCCCCATGGATGTTCTCTGGCCGTGGGAGCAGCCCGTGTGCTCTGCAGAGTGGCTAGAGAATTTCAACATACTCGTTTAATGTAATTTTTATTCCTATCACTCAATGAGATTTGTAAACCAAATTCACAAATGAGGGGGGAGTTGTTTGTTCTGTGCAATTAGGATGAGTCACTGCTGGCATCACTGATAGGAAAACAGGAAACTGAGAAATTACACCCTGCTGCCTGAGACTGGGAGTGGGGCTTGAGAGCAGAGACCGTCAGAAACAGAATGATGGGGTGAGAAAGAGAGGGAGAAAAGCAAAATACTGAAACGAGGCAAGAAGATGGGGAGGTGGGAGACAGTACATTGGAACAAGAGAGGTGATTGCAGCACACAAGAAGGGCAGGGGAAGCTTCCTTCCATAAAAGATGAAAATGATGAAGACATACATAAGAAAAATATTTTACTTTCCACAGAGTGAAAGAGATGATGGAAAAGGGGCTATCAGAGTTGGGCACCTCTGTGTGGCCCCGGTGAGGGGCTTTGGGGGTCACACGGGTGTGTGCTGAGAGCAAGTGTCCTGTGGGCTGATTCCTCCAGGAGAACCCAAGGTACTGCAGATGCCTTGCAAGGCTCTTCCCAGCTAGAGACTCTGCTTCATCACCACCAAAGGCAACCCAGAGAGCTGGTGTGTTGGGAAGCTACTGTAATCCACCTTTCTTGTAATTAACTCTAGACATAATAGCTGAGGCTTATATGTGCAGTTCTTGGTGTTAATAGCTTATTGGTTTAGTCTCTTAGGTGATTAAAAACCAAACAAAACAAACCCCCTACACAACGATGGACACCACGTGTTTTGAAATGAGAACTCTGTGGAGACTGGGGTTTTTTTCACCTGTCAAAGGACAATATCTTTTTATTCAGAAGCAGCTACCTGTTTAAGTCAGAGCTTTGGTCCACCTTATTCTTCTGAGATTTCTTATCTTGTGCATTGACTCCAGGTGGATCCAGAAATGGACTCTGGGAGGTATTCTGTATTGCTGCAAGTTGCTGTTGGATTTTCCTCTTTGTCCCCAGGAAGATTCAGTCATTGAATATCCAGAAGAACCTCTTGGCTGTTACTGATTAGTGCCTGTGAACTCAGGGGAATGGGCATTAGATGAAGGAGTTCCAAGGACAGAAATATGAGACAAAAAGAATTTAGTTGGTGAAAGTGGTCCTAGACATATGGGACAAGCTGGGGTCCTTAAGCAGATAATCAATTTCTGTTGTCTGGCTTGAAAATGGCAATGCAGAGTTAGAATCAAAGGCAGTTATCTTTTATTTATTTCATATCCCAAAAGAGAGACAAATCCTGTTTTTCCTAGTCACAGCAAGTTCAGAAGTGTTCTCTGTCTGGTTTGTTACTGTCTCTGATCACCTTACAGGTTGCTGCTTTGCTGCTATCCAGCCCATAAATTGGATGGTATCACTACTTCAGTTGCTGTTTTGATCACTTTTTCCTTACAGTCTCCACTCACAGAACCATGTGATCATGTGAGTCTCAGCTTTTGTTTGGCACTGCCTGGTTGGTGACTTGAGAAGTGGACCCTAAGGACTCAAACCTGAAAGGAAAAGGGAGAAAATACTTGAGATTGTCTCTTTTTCAGTTGACCAATGAAAGTAATTGATAATCCTTTACTACCACGATTTTGTAACTTTTGTGGGATCTTACCCTTTCCATAGTTCTGAGTTAACATTATTAAATTAAATATTTTAATTTGCATCTTAAAAATAGTAGAAAAAATAAAATCCACTCTTCTTTACCTGCACCTCCCTTTATGCAATTAATTTGAATTTTAAAATCTTATTTGGAGAAGAAGCACTTGCAAACTGTAATAACCATGTTCCTGTGCAGTTTTGTGCTGGTTGGAAGTTGATAATCCTTTTTATGTCCTTCTCTGTGAGGGTGATCCTTGTCTAGTCCTAAATACTGATTAAAATTAAGCATTACACAAAACCTTTGTAATTTCAAAGGATTCTCCTTTCATGGTTTTCTCTCCACCTTGTTTTTTGGATTAACTTTTTTGGCACCCATCTGATCTACTAACTGTGTCTCTTTTTGCAAAGTACTGTGAACAAGTGAACGTGGACAGCTCAGGATCCCTGTCCTACAGCTACACGGGGCAGAGCCAAAGTCCAGTTCTGCAGGCACGGAGTAATAGGGGTGAGCACAAAGATCATTTCAGTGCTTTCTCTGTCGAGCCATTGGTTGTATCAGTTTATATCTGTACAGTGTTGCTAGCTTGGGTTATTGTCCTTGTACACAGGGATGAAGAGTAATCTGTGTTTTGGGATATGATTTTGTTTGGTTTGTCTTGTTTTAATATTGTTGAAGACAAATTGATTCACTACATCATTTTTTGAAGAATCATGCTGAGTAGTGTGGGATCTAGGTCATGGTTGAATTTGCTCTGTCTGGCCAAAACTGTATGTAATTTGTATGATTTTCCTGCAGGACTGGGACATTAAGTGCCATCTGTACAACTGCAGCTCCTAGAACAACCAGTTGCTAGAGCAACAAAATTTCTAAAATGACCTCTGATGAACTGTCTGGACACATTTCTTCTCCTAACTCATCAGCTGCTGTAACCCTGGGTTTTGTTTCTGATTTTAAGTGTGCTTTATCTGATTTTTAGTGACCCCTAAAACCTGCTGTGCTGCAGTAACCTTAAGTTTACACCAAATAGTTGTTCTTTCTTGTAGAGCTAGTTTCAACTGGTGTGCACTAGTCCTTCTGGATTAACCCTGCACCATGTGTAAAGCTTTGGGGAAGACTATCAAGTCCAAAATAAGAGCATGAAAGGTACACTACAGGGACTGTTTCTTAGCAGTGAGTGTGGTGACTACTCTGCTGTAAATAGAGATTTGTTTATAACAAAACAATAACACAGGTGGGAAGTTGGGAATGCTCCTGCCCATCAGGGACTCGTCACTGCAGAACACATGGTGACTGAATAGGCAGCCTGTGTGAGGCAGTTAGTGGGGTACTTGCTCAGGATGTTCTCTGTGGCCTAGAGAATCACTCCTACCCCTGCTCTGGGGTTTGTAGACTGGATGTTTGTCAGCCCTGTGAGTCTGGAGAGTGTTTCACTTGGGCTGGAACGTCAGGTTCCAGGGCATAAAAACCAGAGCAGTGTGTTCCCTGCTGTGCAGAGCCATTGTGCTGTGCCAAAATCCAGCACAAGCTGGCACAACGTCTTGGGTACTGGTTACAATTACCACTCTGAGTGCAAGATGAGAAAGTTATGATGAGGTTAATTGTCTGTTTAAACATGAAGTTCCTGCTCTGCCTTAGCAAGCTGCTTCTAACAGGCTCTCTCCCAGGCTACCATTTAATTACAATTACTGTGGCTACAAGGTTAAGCAATAAAATCTCATTTGGTCTTTCAGCAGGTCAAATTATTCATTAACAACCTCTGGGCAAAGCCTAACCAGCTCATGTGCTTAAAAACCAATTAGGCTTATCCCTGGTTTTACAAAGTCTCTCTT
>NW_008597272.1:841-36133 GCF_000691845.1 Merops nubicus | reverse complement strand
GCAGCAAAGTTGGAAGGGACTGGATGTACAGTGAGTGCTTTGAGGCTGTGCTTTTCCTGTCCTGCAGGATTAGTGCAGGATGCCTTCTGACATAGGTTCAGCTTGCTGGACTCTTCACTGTGGTTTGTCTCTTGTCCACTGACAAAACTGGCTCCAAAGTGGCTGTTAATAGGTTTTTAACAGTGCTTTCTCTTCTGATGTCTCTCCTATAAAATTTTTTCTAGGTTTTTCACTGAAATTCCAAACTGTGAAACTTGAGTTCTCCTTTCTGTCCCTTCCTACGTACTTCTTTGTAACAAAAGTGGCAAAAAGTTGTGCATTTTTGAGCATTATTCTACTTATTTCCTAATTTTAGGTCAAAACTTCATAAGCCAGCCTTCCCATCAAAAGTTTTGATTAAAAAACAAATCATAAATTATTTTCATCTGAGTCCAAGACTTCCTCTTACTTTGGCACAAGGAGTCCAGCGTTGTGATGTGTATCTCCAGGTTACTAACCATGAGCCCAGTATTCTCCCTTCCTGAAGAACTACATACTATTGACATTGCCATTTTCGTTAGCGTAGGTCTCTGGTTAAATGGATTTTCTTTATATGAATTTTGCCATCTGGGTAGAATTTATAAAAATACAAAGTCATCACCTGTTAAAATAATACTTGGTAGAATCAGCCTTGAGTTTGTCAGGGTTGTCTCTTGAGGAGTCTGCAGGTAGCAGTGGCTAGGACACGTCCCACAGCTCTGGGAATCAGTTTGTTTTGTAAGGATGCCAAAACTGAAATTACACTTTGTGGTTTTACAAGAAAACTGACATTTGTAAAGTAACTTTGATGTAATGATGTAATGCAAAATGGCAGCTAATTCCCTAAAGCAGTGTAGCAGCTTCAGCTTGTGTAAGCTGCTCAACTTCAGTGTGACAAACAGTGCAGCTGTAAAGAAAAAGCCCTGATGGTGAGATGTGCTGAGGGAGCACATCCTTCCCCAGGGGAGCTGGGCCAGCAGAGCACTGGCCCTGCCCTGGCTCAGTGCTGCAGTGCCACCCGGGCAGAGCTGGCAGAGCTGTCCTGTGCCAGGTCTGAACTGCAGCTGAACGGGGAAGGCCCTTCTGTAACGGAGCACTGGGCTGCTCTGTGGGAACAGCCAGAGCCTGGACTTGGCAAGCTTTACCTGTACCCTACAGGGCAAGTGAAAATAAACTGTCTCTTGTTCCTGACAGTGAGTGTGAGGCCAAGAGGAGCAGTCTCTAGCATTTAACTGCATTTCTAGATAAAATTAAATGGAAGGGACGAGGAAGAGAATGTGATTCCTGAGAGCACATCCTGAGGCATCTGCTGGGCAGACACTGTGCAGTCTGAGAGGAGCCTTTTTAACTCCCCTAAAAAGAAATCTCTTCCTGACTGCACTTCTGGTCGTTTATGCTTCAAATGCTGTTTGGTTGGTGGTGGTGCTTTTAAAAAAAAGCTTTTTGGTTGGAAATTGGTCAGAGCTCTGTCTTGTTTCTTAAAACCCCACTTTGTTTGTCTTGTGCTTCCTGAGTGAACCTGTTGTGTTGGCTGGGAGACAGAACTAACTCCTTCACTCTTTCTCCGGATAATAGTGTAGAACCTGGAAATTACTTTGCAGTTTCTCCTGTGATAAAGTTCCTCCCATGTCTTTCAGGTGCTCCCTCGCTGGTGTTACTGACAGAAAGCACAATTCTGTTGCTTGTGCCCTGGGGGACCCCTGACCTCTCCTCTGTGCCTGGCTCTGCAGCAGCCAGCAGCACAGCCCAGGAGGAGTGGATCTGCACAGGGAGGCAAGTGAGGCTGAGAAGTGGTCATCCACATTTGTTCTGGGGATGGGGGAAGTTGCTACCCATTTTCTCAGAGAATTTTTACAGACTGAATGCTCACTGGAGCACATTAAAAGCCCACCTGGAGCACAGCTTACAATTTACTGTCACCTAAAGTGCTCCCCTTAGCCCAGCCTGAGGCAGCTGCATGGTGCAAACCAGAGCAGAGTAAGTGGGGATCCAAACTGGAATGCTAACTCAGATGGGCCCCCCCAGCTCCTGCAGAGCTGAGTGCCCCTCCTTCCTTCCAGCAGGCTGGGGGTACCCCAGTTCAGCTCATGGGGATGGGCTGCTGTGGAGGTTGGCAAGTTCATGGTGGTTCCAGCAAGAAAGGCTCTTGAGGAAGCACTGGGATATATAATTTCAGTGCAATTGCAACACTCATTAAACAGTAATTTTAGTGAAGGCAGATGTAAAAATACCTCACATGAGTATAAAAATGAAATATTGAAGGTAGAGAGTAGACAGGAAAGTATTTAGGGGTCTCTTATCAGCTGCATATTTTAAGAGGAACCCAAGGAGATTTCTTGGTCATTTCTTGCTATGACAGTCAGCATGTGGGAGGAATTCTGACTTCTTGGAGTTGCTGCTGCTGAAAGACCAAAGGAGAATTTATTGCTTAACCTTGTATCCATAGTAATCGTAATTAAGTGGTTGCCTGGGAGAGGGTTTGTTAGCAGCGTCCTGCTAAGGCAAAGCAGAATATGAAACTTTTCCATAAGGTAAAAGTTCTGCCAAAATTCTGTTCACAAATATGGAAAGACTTCATTTGGTCTAAACAAAACGTTTCCATTTCATTAAAGCAGTAAGAGAGAGTCAAGCAATACACTTTGACAATTCCCTGCTGAAAGCAGGACCAGCATTGCCATGTTCCTGCAGAACAGTTTGATTCCATCTAAGCTATATTTTATGATAGGGATTTTTCCCCCTTTGATACATTTCAGCCAGTTCTGGCTGTCCATCCTGCCATGACCTGCCCTAGCTATCACACTGCTGATGACAGAGGAGCCCAAGGCAGGCAAGTGAGGCAGAGCAGCCCTGCTGTCCCAGTGAGGAGAGCTTGCCACAGCCTGCAGCTGAACGTAGTGGCACCTTTTGCTTCGTCCACAGTATCAGTGCTAAATGGAGATCACTTCCTCATTAAACAGCCTAGGTCTTATTTTCTTCTGCAGAAAAGCTTTCTTCTGTAAAAACAACTTTGTGGATGGGTCTTCATAGAATGGTTTGGTTTGGAAGGGCCCTAAAAGATCATCTGGTCCCACCCCCCCTGCCATGGGCAGGACACCTCCCACTAGACCAGGTTGCTCTCAGAGTAGAGTGGAGGGGGAGAATCACCTCCCTTGACCTGCTGGTCACTTTTTTGATGCAGCTCAGGATATAGTTGGTTTTCTCAGCTGGAAATGGACATTGCCAGGTAACATTAAGCCTTTTTTCAACCAAAACCCCAAAACTTTTCTCCTCAGGTGTGCTCTAAATCTATTCTGCACCCAGCCTGTGTTTGTTAAAGCATTCCTCAAAGCATTTAGAATTAGGCTGTTAAACTTTTGTGTTGAAGGATGGAAAGATGCAGTGGAAGAGGAGCTTCAGTGTGGGTACCTTCCCTAAAGGAAGGCTCATCACAGTTTTGGTCTCTCCTACAGGTCTTAACTTTTTAGCTTCTCATGACAAATGAGCCTGAAGGATGCAGGAGGAGATGCTTTTGCTTCCTGCTCTGTTCTTGCTGGCTGTCTTCCCAGAACTTTGTGGTGCTGTGACTTTAATCTGTCTTATTCTCTTTAGCAGCACATTTGTGCCCTTGCTGTTGTGGATTTCAGCCTGTGCTGGGGTGAGGTAACAGCCCTTGGGAAGTGCTGCTGCCTGGAAGGGGCTGGTTGCTGTGTCCAGGTCTCTGCTGCACGGCTGGTCGGGGAGGGCTTGACCTCACCAGGCCCAGTCATGTCCCCAGCTTTCAGAAATGATGGCCTTCATGAGGCTGGCAAGCTAGAGGGAAAACAGTGCTGTAGGGCAGTGAGGTGTCCAGGGGCTGAGGAGCTGACAGTTCTGCCCTGGCAGAAGAGTGCAGCCTGGTTTGGGTGATGGACCTGACGGGCTTCCTGTGCTTGTGGGGCTGGCCTGTGGTTTGGTTCTGCAGAGGTGGTCCCTGCCCAGGCAGAAGTAAGCCCCTTGCAGGACAGGGCCTGTGACTGCCCTGGGCTGCAGGCATTGCTCATTCACCTCACTGCTCCTGTCCCTGCTCAAGGTCTTTGCCTTTGGGGCCTGTGAGCACCAAGGTGCTCAGCTCTGGGGCTTTACGGGGCAGCCTGAGCCCAGAGGAGTTTGGAAGCACCGGTGATTTAGGAAGGACTGTGCTGGTGGTTGTGCTGCTGGTACACACGTACTGAGTTAATGCAGCAGCAGTGGGGAGAGGCACACGGGGATGTGGGGTGGGGAAAGGGGCAGGCAGACACTTCTGTAAACAGTGCTCACCTAAGGGGGGGGAAGAAAAGAGAAAAAAGAGAAAAACATTGAAGTATATTTTAGCAACTTTTAAGAATATTTGATGGTGTGAATTACTTTGGTGCATTTTTTTATCACATCTCACATAGGTACTTACCAAAGGAAGAGCTTAAAATAGTACAGTAGCTTCTGCTAAAAGTTTTTTACCCTCTGCACCAAAGACTTTCTGAGGACCTGAGGGAATCTTGTGCACATGTTCTAATAAACAAGTTAGGGGGATTTCAGGTAACACACATTACATGCACATTACATGTAAGTGTGCAAGGTGGAAACACAGAAAAGGGAAATTCTCAGTGCTCGGGCAGGTGGAGAAGCTTCTGTTGTACTGTGGGGTAGCTCTGGACTCTGGGAACTCAGGGGGACCACTTCTGCAGAGCTCTGCAGTGGGTATCTGACTGCTCATTGCCTCAGAAGCACATTTTGGCAAGTCATTGAAGTTGCTGTTAGAGGATGCAGGCAAGGAATAGAAGCTGAAATCATATTTAATGCAGCAGCATTAAAGCTAAAGCAAAAAACAAACAAAAAACCAAACAAACAAACAAAACAAACACAAGAACTCTTCCTGGCTGGACTCCTACACTGGTTTGAGCCTACTGGTATTTCAAAAATACCTGAAAGGGAAGACAGAGCTATGACTTTCTGCACTCTTACTGGAAAGAAAACTCATTTGGAAATTAAGTATTGCTCTTAATGCTTATGATTTTGATATGTTGGTTTACAGAAGGGAGGCATATATTAAAAATAATGAAGTAGCACTGGCATTTCAATGCCACTCAATTACAGCATGTGCCTCTCTTGAGGATGACAGTTATTAGACTGCAGGTGTGACTATAACCAGCATTTCTCTGGAGGTGAAGTTTTTGTTCATGTTTGAAAAAAATGTCATAAACCTTGTTGCCTTTGTCTTCCACTTTTTAGCTCTTAGTTTAATGGGAGGGAAGAGGACAAGGGAAAAGGCAGGGAGGAGGACAAAGGGAAGAAAATAAATGAGAAGGGTGATGTTTGCTGTTCCAGGAAGGTAAAGAAGAAAGAAGCCATTACTGGCAGCATCCCAAAGAAGTGCCACTCAGCCGTGGCTGATTCTCCTGGGGAGAGTCGCTTCCCTTCTGAAGTACTCCCAGAAGACTGCTTGGAGAACTTGCAGTCACAAGTTATTTCAAGGATGTTCCTTATCCAAAATGTAATCAGGGCTGCACATCCAAAACTATATAAATTAATACTCTCATTAGAGCCCATGAAGAGCTACAGTTTGTCTCTGGAGAGTCACCTGAGAACTTCCCTATTTAAATGTAAATGCATCCGTCCCACTCGGTTACTGGGATTTCTCCCAGGGAAAGCACAGAAAAGGAGGGGTCAGTTGAAAGGAAACTCTTCTGCAGACCAGATCTGAGAGGTGAGCGTTTCTTTCTCTCCAGGTAAAACTTCTATTACTTGTGTACTTTTATATCCTGTGAGCTAGTGTACCCAAAACCAAAAATACAGTGTTTTAACATGCCGGTCAAGTAAAACTGTTTCCCCATTCCAGAGAAGTCCTTTCTCAGCAGCAGTCACAGTGCCTGTTCTGATGCTGTGTTATCTCTAAAAGGAAGGACAGTCCTTCAGGAGCAACAGAACTAAGTCAGAGCAGTCAAAATTCTGGTGTCAGCTGGGCAGGAAACACAAGAGTCAGAAGTTCCTCACAGTCCTGTTTTGGATTTGTGTCCCTTTCTGCTGGCCCACTCATGGGGCATGCTGCTGGGCTCCAACCTCAGTTCAGGGTTGAGAATTCCCTTATTCTCTTAAACCTCTAAAATTCTAGGCCCACTGACAACTGGCAGAGC
Source organism: Merops nubicus (assembly GCF_000691845.1). Classification (NCBI taxonomy): domain Eukaryota; kingdom Metazoa; phylum Chordata; class Aves; order Coraciiformes; family Meropidae; genus Merops; species Merops nubicus. Next base: position 29,990 of record NW_008597272.1, on the reverse strand, counting down.
TGTTCTTTGAGTTCATTCAAAACTATTAGAAACAGACTCCATGGATCTGAAAACCACAGATTAAGAACCACTGAACTAAACACATTTCAAGTAACGCCTCAAGAACTAATAGATACTTTTATTTGCTTGTCCCTCTCCCAGCTCTGATCAAATCCAGCCTTTTCTGTTTTACCTGAGAGGGTAGGAAGTGGTTCAAGTGGTGCACTGGCAAATGGATGACTGTAGGAAATAACATTGCTTCAAGGAAGTCACCCTTCACGTGAGCCATTTAAGGGGAAAAAAATAAAATTACTTCACATAAACTTGTATAAATTCCATGGTTTATTGCCTAATGTAGGAAAGGGTAGTAAAATACTACCAAGTTTGAAATTTTTTAATTAAAACCATGCTTGTTGACTTAAAGTTTGTTTATGAATTCTGGCAAAGATTAATGTACAACAGCAAATCAAACAATTTATTATTGCAGAGCTGGTTGTCGTGTAATTTGTAGAAGTGAGTGAAAGAGAGATTATTACATTCAAACAGATTTATTGTTCTGTACCTTGGGGATTTTCTTTTGGTTCTTTTGGTTGTTGGAGCTTGGCTTTTGTTTCATAAAGTAACACTAAATAAAGTACTGAAGCTGCTCTTGGAATTTCCCTCGAGGAGTGGGATATTCTTACATGCTTCAGACCAGCAGCTCGGGACTCTACTGATCAAGGCAGAAGTTGGAAAAGACCTTTAAGATCATGGAGTCCAACCGTTGGTCTAATCATTAAAGTGGCCTGTTATATTAAGGGAGGGATCCAGCATATAAAATCCTATGAGAACATGTACCTTGATCTCGGTCTTGGGTTCTCAAAACCTTATGGAAGAGGCTCAGCTGCAGAACTGCTCTTGGGATACGTTATTAAGTGTCAGAAAAGTGCCGAGTCCTTGCTGCTGACTTCATTTTCTCTAATGAATTAGCTACAACCACCTCATTAAGGAGACTGTTCTGGATAAAAATTTTCTGTCAGTTTTCTTAATGACCAAATTGAATTTAACCTCTCTCAACTTGAGAACTATTCTTCTTCACCTTAATGACAGGACTTGATTTAAACTATTCCTTTTCGATCGCTACGTTATTACAGTAAGGATTAAATGTGAAAAAGAAGCCTTTCCAAAACCTCACCATATTAGAATGGAAATCTTTAGCTAAAATTAAATGACTCAAACAATTCTCGGGGTATGGCTCAGATGAACAACTTCCCACCTCATCTCAAAGCTGTTCACATGTTCCCCTCAGTTGTTTGTTGCTTGTCCTCTAGGACATGGGTTCAGGAGCCTCTCAGTTGTGGAGGGGGGTTGCAGGCTGAGACTTCACTCTGAGCCCCAAAATCATTGCTTTGGCATGATAGAGGGGGCAGTTCAGAGCAGGAACAAGGCAGGGAGGGGAGAGGGAGCAGGATGAAGAACCCCTTAGCCTAGCATTTGTTTATATATTGCCACGGTGCTGCACACAAGGCATGCTCTCATGTAATGGTGCATGATGTTTCAGAGCCTCCTGTGGCCTGGCTGTGGGAGGCACTGAACACACTGTGCTGAGAGCCCTACAGCAGTCAGACCTGGTTTTTAGGCTGAGAGCAGGATTTTTACCCTGAATGCCTCTACATCATAATTTGTTGAGAGTAAATGTTGACTAACTCTTTGAATGTCTGGAATAAGGCATCTGGGGAAGGATTTTTACCATTTTCATAAAGTGTCAAGCAGGGCTCTCTGAATTTGGATGTCCCTATGGAGAAGTTAGGCTGACAATGGCTATGGGATCTTCTAGAGTTTTAGCATGTTTATTTCAATAAATTGAGATTTTTCCAGAAAAATCTGAAATCACTCGTAAGAGCTTTCCCTTGAGAAGTAGAGGCCACGTTCAGCAAAGCAGCAATTCTTGAGCTGAGAGCTGCTATTAAAATCTCAAATTTTGGACATTCACAGCTCCATTCAAAATATTTATTCTTCAAACCCCTCCTTTTACTGGGACATGATGCAATATCAGAGGATTTAATGAGGCAATGAATATAATCTTTTGTTTGTATTATGGTTTATTGTTTCTCCCTCTTTTTGTCATAAAGCAGGGGTAATGTTCATGCCACTGGAGGACACACATGCAAAATAAACAGCCTGGTGGTTCTCAAACACCTCAACTTTGCTTCAATACTTAATCACCCAGAGAGAATATTTATTGCCACACACACTCCTCTGCTGTGAACATTATCTTTTTAATTATAAAATGTTGTGCTGTACAAGACATACAGCAGAGTATAGGGAATAAAATCTGGTATCTGTTTCTCAGGCTTGAGGAATCCTCCGGTGGGATCCTCGTCCCCTTGGTCTGCTTATCCTGACTTGACATAATATGGATCTGTCTTCTCTGTCTCCAGTGAGCTTTGGGCTGGCATCCTGTTTTTAAACGTGGGGTCCTCTAGTGGAAACTCAGCTTTCCCCTTTGGGTTTAAGCCCTGAAAGAACAAGTTCTCCAGAGCCAGGCTCTACCACCTTCATTCAGTGAAGAAAAGGGAAAGTTTGCAAAGTGCCAGTGCAAAGTAAAAGTCTGACAGAGCTGGACTTTGTCACTGCTGCAGCTAAAACCACCCTTCCTTAAAGCCTTCCTTCCCTCGGGCTTGCTGAATGCAACTGTCTAGTTAACTGTTGCCTTTTATGTCGGAAAAGAGAAAACAATCAGGAAGTTAAAGCAGGTCTCACTGAGGAGGCTGCCCCAGGAAGTGTTTTCATAGTCCTCTGCAGCAGGGGAAGACACCCCCGGCGGCGGAGCAGAGGTGCAGCGGGGACAGGGTGGCTGGCCCAGGGGAGGGCTGTGCAGAGGGGCTCTGGACACCTCAGCCTCCAAGTCCATGTCACCCTCGGCTTCCTGGGAACAGCAGCCTCAGCCTGAGCCACGTGCATCCCCTCTGCAGCAGTCTGGCTCCTTTGGCACAGGGGAAAACACCACCGTAAAGCTCCCTGCTGCTTTGGTGTCTCCTGCCCCAGGGCCCCCTCCCAGATGTGAAGGGACATCTGCACCTGCTGGGATGTGTCTTGTACCTACCCAGACCTGCACACAGGAGCCCAGGAGGTGCAGAGTGCTGTGCATTTTATTTAACCTCCTCTGTTCCACCTTGGACTGTTAGATGAGGATGATGTCCTCAATCTGATACAGTGCTGCTTCTCCTTGTGCTCATCCTGCACCTCCTTGAAATGATTAGCTGTCACCTCCACTTTGGCTCTCCAGCTTTTTTTTTTTTTTCCACAAAGCCAGTGGTGTAATAGGACCTCATAGTTTTCTTTTGAAGTGTTTTTATCTGAAAGACCAACATCTCTGGATTCCTCCCTCCCTCCTTTCAGTTACTGCACTAGAAGAAAGGATTTTACATAATGTTGTAGATTCTGAAGCTCAAATAAGAGACATTGGTAGGGGATAAGAAACAATGAATCCATAGAAGTGGAAGAAAACTTCACTGTGCATCCACAAACATGCTAGATGCTACACAGGAAAATAGTCCTTCAAATGACTATTGTTCTTTAGTGCCTGGGAGTCAGAGTTATTGCTGTCATTTCATCATAGCCCTTCTGGAAGGCACTCAGCATGCTTTGCCCAGGAATGTGGCTTGGGCTGATGCCTCTCTATTATGTATAGGTAGTAGAACAGCTACAGACAGCTTTTTATATTTAGCAGCAGGTTTATAAGGATGAAGAAAAATGCCTGCATACCTGTATTGTTCCCATGGCACTTCAGCACTTTAAATGTCTTTTTCTGTTTGACATCCTTTGTATTTTAATAACACACAGAGGCATCAACAGAGATTGGAACTCTATTATGTGAGGCACTAAATGAATTTGGAGAATGGCAGCACCTGCCCCAAGTAGCTGATTGTCTAAAATAGACAAAACAGGCAATGAAAGTCCTATTATCTCCATTATAGGTAAGGCCACAGGATAAATTAAGACTCTCATGGTTATATGTAGTCTGTAATAGTCATAGTCGTTGAACCACTTTCTCTGGAGTCCCAGACTAGTGTTTTTTAAATAGAATAATTGCTGCTTTCTTGGAAACAATTTAATTCTATTAATAATCAAGATGTAAAATGAGGTAATGCAGGTATTGAGACAGAAGGGTAATATGTTCAGATATTGCTTCATGGGGATGTTGCCATTTTATTTCCATAGGAACAGACCATTAAGAAGCAAATTAAGACTTTTTCTTTTTAAACAGATAAAGTGCATCATAAAACTAAAATAGAAAGAGCCTCGATTGTCCTTTCACAGCTTTGTGGCTCTGGTGTTCCCTAGCATGACTGGATTTACTTCAGTTTTAAACTATACAAAAGAAAGGAAGCATCTTGCCCTAACAGTCCATCCCAGAGACTCACTCATTGAGGGGGACGACTGCAGTGCAGAGTTCACTGCTGGATTGTCTGGTTCCCAGCAGCAGCTTTTACAGCTTTAAAAGAAATCCTCCAGTTTTTAAATGTATTTACATTTAGTTGCAATAGTCAAAATACATGAGGAGAAAATACAGTTGGTCTCTCCCTCGTTCATCTGACAAAGCTAAAGGTAATAAACCCTCTATTTCTTCAGGAAAGTAAGAGTCTTTTGAGATTGTCAGATCCACTACCCACTATTTTTAAGTCAGATCTGCACCTCTGACACTATTTTCTGCAGTGGATGAGTAGCTGCATGTGGCAGGTTTATAGAAAACGAATTCCTCACCTTCAGAGATACTTAAGGAGAGCATTGGTACCATCTGCACTGATCCCATTACAGGCAGCTTATGGACAGCTGGGGTGTCTAGGCAGCCACTCTCCTCATTAATCCCCCATTCCACTACGATAAACTTCTGCAGATATGGCAACACATTGCAGATGGAATTAATCCACCATGGCAGGAGCTAATTAAGAGAACAAATCTGAAGCAGTGCCTTATGGCTTTAATTCCCTTTTTATACCTGCAGGGCAAGGACTGTTAAAAATGAAAAGAAGTTAAGCATAAGCCAATGCTGGCATTAACCATGTCTGAAATCTCCAATACTGTTGCTCCTGCTCATTTCAGCAAAGCCTTGGATCAGACTTTTGAGAGAGGGGGGGGTGGGGAGAAGAAAGAAAGGAAAAAAATTAATGAACTGTGAAGAGAACAGAGGAAGAAAACAGTTTTCATTAGGAATGTTCAAAAATCAACTTGACCACTCTCCAAAGAAAGCTGATACAATTAATCTCAGCATCAAAGCAGAGTTTTGTGAGCTGGCATGTAGTTCTAGGAAACAGTATTCAGACAGATAGAAAAGGTCTTTTCAGGAGCAAGTAGAAGTATAAGTTACCTGAGATTGTATCATTTATAGCAAGAAATAGTCTTCTACAAGGTGTTGATGTGTCAGGCTGAAAGCAACCATCTGTGCTTGTGTTTTCCAAAGGGAAACTCTTTCCATAGCTTTTGGAACTTAGGATCTTCAAGCATTCAAAAAAATAATGGTACTGCAGCTTTTTGTTATCCACCAGTTCAACTTTCTGATGAGCCCCCTGTCTAAAGTCAGAATGGGGATGATGAAAATAAAAACCTCTGCATGTGATTTTGCAAGACAGGAGTGTCAGCATGTAAATGACCAATATCAGAAGAAATGACTGAAATGTGCACAGGAGCGTATGGGAAATGTTAGAGCTGCTGGTGATCTGTGCAGTAGTTATGCACAAAACCTTGAAGTATGTTTTCTGGATCAGAGCTTTACAAAATGTGTTATTTCAAACTTAAATAGCTCTATTTGTAGTGCACTGAAGCATGTGCTTGGCTTTCAGCATGAGTTTAAGACCATTCTCTGCTTACCAGAACACTTTGGGCTAAATATACAAAAGGTATGAGCCTGACAGTTGGTATTATATGACCTCTTTGAAGGACCCTTGCTATCACAGCAGAATTCCCAGTCCTGGCTGTAGGCCCTCTAGGCAGGGAAGTTCCTGGTACCACAGAAAAAAGGGAGGAGTTGGTAAAGCCAGTTGTAGAAATTGTTGAGTAATTACCATTTTTTCCGGGAACGGAGGCATCTCCTTCTGCAGAAAAAGTTGGACTTGCATCTTTTCCTGGAATTAATTCCTTATGCCTTTTTATGAAACTAGAGTGGTAAAAAAAACAGGTCAGGGCTTGCTTTCATTTGTGACTAGTGATAGCACTGGAACTTCCACTCCATCCCAGATCAATGGTCTGACCACACCAGGTGAAATAAAACTATCTCTAGGCCTACAGGACACTCTCAATGGCTTTGCAGCAGCTCAGACACATCTGCACTGCTGGTATTTAGGAGATGGAGATGTTGTTAGCCCAAGAATCAGCTGCGACTTGGTAGGAGTTTTTTAGAGAGTGTGGTTCTGGCTTGACCATTTGCTGATGCATGAGGCTTGGTCACTTTTTTCCTTTTGTGGATCTGGGCAGTGGTTCCCACCAGCAAGGACTGTGAGCAGACATTAGACTCAGAAAGGGAATTGTGAGCCCCAAAGCAGACAGCCAGGAGGGAGCTCAGTGTCCTAGGAAGAGAGGGGCAGTTGGAGCATCACTGAGAGAGCACCGTGCAAATGCCCCAGCAGAGGCACAGGGGCAGATGACTGCAGAGCCTTGCTCCCCTCCCCTGGCTCTGTGGGCTCACACTGCTGCAGCTTTCCTCGTGTTGAAATCAGTGGGGCTTAGGCATCCCCTCCAAGTTCTGGGCTGCTCTTAGGCACAGGCATTAATGGGGTTGGGATCAAGTCCTTTGCTGAGTTAGGGTCAGGCAGCCACTCTTATGTCTCGTTACAAGAATTGTCTGATCCCAGAAAGCAGCCTGGGAGCAGAACATAATAGGTGCTTTTGGCTGGGGTGTTTGTTACTTGCTGAGTTTCTGTTAGTAATAAATTAGAATGATGTATTCTTAAATCCAACTGATAGCTAGTTTTGGACAATTAAGACTGATTTTATGTATGGATCCTTGGAGTCTAATAACTTATGTAGGAACAGATATCTTAAATAGTAAGAGGCCTCATTATTTTCCAAACTATGCAAGTATCTTACATTTTACTGCTAGATTATTAATGTCCAGTTGTTTGCATATGGAAAAAAACAGACTGGATAAATTTTTCAAAATGTGCCTCAGAGCATTAATAGCACAAAAACATCAAAGTTACTTCAAAACCTTCAGTCAGACAGGGCTCCTAGAGGTTTGGATTGTCTCAAAGTGAGCAATTAAGCTTGAACTGCTAGATTGAATTTTTAGAATTGCTATGGGGAAGAGGAAAATAAGTAACAAGAGTTTTTGGCCTGTGCTCGTTGGTTGTAGCTTAAGGAGGACTGTGAGTATTATTGATTAGGGGTTTCAGTTTCAAATAGGAAAAAAAAAAAAAGATTGAAGACTTAATTTTACTTGCGTCAGGCAAGCATGAACCCCCTGCTCCTGTGTGTGTGTGCTCAGGCAGACTGCTGGGCCAGGCTCAGCTCCTTCCCCTCCTTCAGACTCCACAAGAAGAAATGGCAGAATGCTGGCTCAAAAGACTGGGTTTGAAGAAGCACGAGACATTTGAATACTTAGTGAGAGGAGGGGACATGTTGCCCATGGTGCAGAGTTAGGTTCTTCTCCTAGGCTGAGGAAGTTCCATCTTTCCTCCATACACATCACATTCTTGTTAGGTTTCTGTTTTGAAACCCTGAGATCTGGAGATGCGTGTGAGTGAGATACAGGAGATGGAGGGGACAATCCAAGCTCTTTCAAACCACGAAGGTTCAAGTCAGACTTGGATTTGATTTGGGGTGAAGTTTTAATGCTTAGATCATAGAATCATAGAATGTTTTAGTTTGGAACAGACCTTTAAAGGCCATCTAGTCCAACCCCCCTGCAGTGGGCAGGGACATCTGCAACCAGAGCAGGTTGCTCTGAGCCCTGTCCAACCTGACCTTCCATGTTTCCAGGGATGGAGCATCAACCACCTCTCTGGGCAGCCTGGGCTGGTGTTTCACCACCCTCATTGCAAAAAATTTCTTCCTTCTATGTAGTCTTCCCTTTTTTAGTTTAAGACCATAACCCTTTGTCCTGTTGCAACAGGCCCTGCTAAAAGTTTGTCCTCTTCTTTCTTGCAGGCTCTCTTTAAGTACTGAAAGGCTGCAATAAGGTCCCCCTGGAACCCTCTCTTCTCCAGGCTGAACAACCCCAACTCTCTCAGCCTTCCCTCATAGCAGAGGGGTTCTAACCCTCTGATTATCTTCGTGGCCCCTCTCTGGACCTGCTCCAACAGGTTCATATCTTTCTTGTGCTGAGATTAGATGCAGTATGTTCTTACCTTACTTGTTAATGAAGCTTTGCTCCACATCTCTGTAGGGTCATGGAGAAATAGCTTCTAAATCAGTTAGACATAGGGGAGGAATGATTTAGACAAACAGTTTATCCTGATTCCTGTAAATAGCTGGTCAGTTACTATGAGCACCTTTGAATGAATAAGAGATTGAAGTCAAGGAACATTTTCTTCAGACCTTTTAAGATTTCTTAAAAAGAGACTGTCACAGGGTGTTGCCAGCTCCCTTGTCACTGGTAGCACTCAGAGGTGGCATTGTGTGGACGTCCACAATCAACAAGCATCTGCCTAGAGAAGTCGTGTGTCATACTAGATGCTCCTAGATCAACTTCTGGTTGACAGGATATGTGCAGGACTGGTGCACGTGGAATGAGAAGCATGCCAGCAATTCCCACCAGGAAGCAGAGCCAAGTGACAAATAATTCCTGATGATTTCAGAGGACTTGTTGGTTCATAGGCAAGAGGAGCTGGACTCTGAATTCTTCTGAGTAGGCAGCTCCTGTGTTGAAGAGATAATATTCTTGGAAGATATCTTCAGGCAGAAGATTCCCTTATTTATTTGTTCTCTAGAAAAGAATATTTCTCTTGGCATTTGGCAGTTCATGCAAAGGCTTTCAACTTAATTTTTCTCTAATGCTTTTTTTTCCCCCCACTAGTTCAGATGGCAGGTTCCTCTCTCATGTTTCCCAAACTGGTGCATCTTCAGATCCAACACGTACAAACGAATAGCCCCTGCCTTCTGCAGAGAGCCATGGCAAGCAGCCAGATCTCTTTGCTTTAACTGCTTTTGGTTTTCAGAGTCTGATGTTTATAAATCATTTGATATTTCACTGTGTTATTTCACTTGGTGATCTTAGCAGTTTGGTGCTGAGATGCAGTGGTTTTCAGATGAAGACAGGCTTTTCTAATGGAGCCGAGCAGGTATGGGCTGTCTGGGGAGTCGTGGATAAACAGCAAGACTGGTTTAAAGCAATGTACAGTAGAGTCAGGGCAGGGGAAGGGAAGGGTGGAGAGGGAGGGGATGCAAGGTCCAGGATGGCTGCTGCCTGGCTCTGGCTGCCTGGCCTGAAAGCTGGATGTCCTGAGAGTCCTGGAGGCAGGCACTTGTCTAAAACTCTGGTAGAGTAAACTTTAGAAACAGCAGAGCCTTTGAACAGATAATTAGGAGTTAAGCTATCCATCAAAAACCTCTCAAAAGCACCCTGGGGAGTTGAGTTCATACTAGAACTGGGGGGAGGGGGGAGTTTCTAGTTGATTCTTTCTTTTGATGTATCAGGAATAAGGTTAAGAAGAATTTAAACACTTTCTTAAAATAATGCCTTTAGTTGTGTGGGTGGCAGTAACAAATCTTTCAGCTCATAAAAACCGATGCTTCGTATAATTTCCTGATGTTCACTTACCTTGTCTGTTAATGGAAACTTGTAGAACTGGGGGGAGGGGGGAGTTTCTAGTTGATTCTTTCTTTTGATGTATCAGGAATAAGGTTAAGAAGAATTTAAACACTTTCTTAAAATAATGCCTTTAGTTGTGTGGGTGGCAGTAACAAATCTTTCAGCTCATAAAAACCGATGCTTCGTATAATTTCCTGATGTTCACTTACCTTGTCTGTTAATGGAAACTTGCATTCCAGCATAAGCTCCAATCATCCTGCTGAAAGCAGCAGGGCAGATTTGTGCCTGGTGGCAGCCAGGGGCCATTAATGCACCACTCTCAGTGGATGTACTCTCCCCTTCTGGCCATGTGCTTCAGAGCTGTCAGGAGCAGGGCAGTGCTAGCTGTCCAGAGGGGTACAGCAGGGCTGGAGCAGCCTGCTCCTACCCATGGAGGGGGTGAGCCATCTCCAGGTTAAAGCAGGTGAAGGACCTTGGAGGCTGTGCCTACTCCTGGGGTATTCACTTATGTGTATGTCCCAAAACATACTGAAATTTGCTGCTAGAGTTCAGTGGCCAGCAGGTAACAGCTCAGCTGCTGAGCTCACCAGTGCTGAGAGCTGTCACACGTGCAGATTTTCCACGACTCCACCTTTCCATGGAAGATGGGAGATGTGGTATCTGTGGGGTGAGTGTTGGCTGTGCCTGAGCTCACAGCCAGCCTGTGCCAGCACCATGCTGCTCCACGCCAAGGCCTCCTGCAGGTACTCAGGTTGATCTCTGGCTAGCACTTCTGGTGTGAAGATCCATATTTAGAGTACAGAGCTTGTTCTATACTGCACAATTCACTTGTGGAGGAGTCTTGTAGCACCAAGGGTCAGCCAGGGCAGTGGAGCTGGCGTCTTGTAGTGGAGAGAGGGCATGAGCAGAGGAGAGCTGGGCATGCCCGGAGCGACTGGGCAGCAGGGAAGGCTGAGAGGAGCATGTGTATGTATCTATTGCATATGCAAACGTGTGTCAGAGTGTGCATGTATGTGCTTAAATCCAATGCACAGTGTGTGCAAAACAGGCCAAAATTTAACTTTGTGGCCTGGCTGCTGGTTGTACTGTGTTGGCCTAAGTCCCCATATTCTGACTGAAGGCTGCTGCCAGGAGTGAAGCATTGTTCTTGTTTCCTGTTTCGTTTCTTGGAAGCAGTAAATTCAACAGAAGATCAGAGTCACTGAATGCCTAATTTGCAAGAGAGGGTTTAACTGCTTGTTCCTGGGATTTAAAATGCATTTTGCAAACTCTTATCCTGGCTGGATTGAATTGATTGGAAGTGGTGTGGACAGTCTTGCTCCCTGCCAGACCAGTGCAGTGAAGCAGATGGCTGGCCCAGGAACTGGTCCATTTTTAAACAGCTCAGCAAGGAGCCCAGAGAGAAGCACACTTCCAGCCTTTCTATCTCACAAGGCCATATATTTTCTCTAAGATGAGGGAAAATTAATATGGCCTCTTTATTGGATGGAAAAGGCTTTTCAATTTAACCTTGAGCTATTTCCCTTTACAAAGAAATTGCATAAAAGCAACAATGAAAAATTTTAATCTCCTTACAAGATAATAGGAGAGAGATCATCTGGAGTTTATAAAGCATCTTAGTTAATGGATTCATTTTAATAATGACAGGTTTATCCACCCACATTGGCAAATCTCAGTTTGATATTTTTTTTTTGAGTGCATGCATCCAGATTTCTTGGCTTCAGGTACAGAAGGGAAGTGTCATACAAGGAGTGATTGAAGCCCTCTCCTGTCTCTCCTCTGGCAGTGAGGATGGACAGTCCCAGCACTCCCCCGACGCGTGGTCCATAATTCAGGCACTGTCTCCACCCACCTTTTTCCTAAAGCTTCATGTCTGTGCTACAGCTGACTTGGACTCCAGCCTCAAGTGCAGCTTCTTTCCAGTGCACCTCTGGTGGTGTTCAGGGCTTCAGCAGCTGAACTCCTGCAGTGCTGTGCTCTGTGCCTGCAGCAGAGGTTCCTGCTGCCGTGCCGTGTGCCGGCTGGCTCAGCTGCCTGACCTCTCAGTGTGGGGCCTTCTGCATCACCACCAGCAGGAACTGCTTGCCTTCACTTCAGATGCCCTGCCTGCTCTTTCCACGTCCCCACTACCGGGTCTCCTGTGCTGTCAAGCTAGTGTCCCCTTCCCCGTGCAGCCAGGGGTGTGCTGGCTCAGCCTCACACACACATCCCTGTGCCCTGGAGCTGTGAGCCCCTTCAGAGCTGCAGGGACACTCCCTCAGGCTGGGCCATTCTCCTCTCTGCCCTTCCCTGCTTAAACCTTGCTTTTGCTGAAATGTTTATGAAACTTCTGACCACTGCTAACACCACTGCTGAGTTATTTCCTTGCTTCCCTGGCTGCCTTTTTGCCTTCAGGCACCACTGTCCTGCTGGTCTGAAGTAGGTGGTGGAAGAGATTCTCTGCTCTGCCTGCACGGTGTGTAGCCCTGTGTGCTGCTGGCTGACCACCACAGCTCCTGGGCCCTAAGTAATACAAATAATCAGTAGCAGTGCTCTTCACCAGCACCTGGAAGTGCTTGTCAGCTTTGTGGCATTTCTTGTAAAAGTTTAGCAAGCTTGTGAAGCAAATTTTGCAATCAGGGAAGAAAGCAGAGCTGATTATCCATCCAGGAACAATACAACACTGTCCTGTGTTGAGTGTTACTTTATTTTTCACTTGCTTAATACATTAGAATTCTTTAAGTAAGGCCTAACTTTGCCTCAGCAGATAGCTTCTATTTTGTGAAATTCCTCTCTGTCTCAGCTGCAGGTGTTTACCAAGGCTGTTGGACTCTCTGCTGCTCTGTTCCTTGCTTTCCCTCATCAACAGGCATCCCAGGATGCTTGCTAGATAAAATGAAAAGTTGCCAGCTGGGAAGCAAGAGGGGAAAAAAAAAAAAAATTTTAAATCCTCTTTCTGTTCTGAGAAAACTCCCTGCAAAGGCCTTTTTAAGGCTCAGGATCAATGAAGCTTCTTTGGTCAGCAGCACCAGGGTGGCTATATGGAAATCTCTGGGAAGATCCCCAGTGTCTTCCTCAGGATATTAGGAACCCTTAACACTTCACAGCAGGATGTGCCCTAAGCAAAAAACTTTGTGAATGTTAAGTGTACTGTAAGGGGTTACAAAATTGAATTTTATTTTTCTCCACTTGTTCACAGTGCCAGTAGTGGTTGAGCCAGAGTGTTTCTGGGGCATTCCACCAGGGCACAGCATGCACGTGGCCCTGTGCCCTCCACCCTCTGGCATCAGCCTTCCCCAGTGCTCTGAGGAGCCAGAGCTGCTGCTCCAGGTCTGCCTGAGCTGCTCTTCCTATCCCTGCAGGTCCAGAGAAAGTAGGAGCTTGGAAGAGCAGCTCAGTTGCTAAATTAAACTTCTGATCACATTCCCAAACCTTGTATAATGCAAATTTTTCAGGAGCAAACACTCACTTTGATAAAACTGCAGCCAGTAATTCCAGTGGAGTGAAATAAGGATTTTGAAGGTGAATCCTGTGCTGGGAATAATGCTCTAAACTAACAAGCCCAGGAGTGAAGACCTCAGATTTGCCACTCTTATTTTCACTTGTCTTTTGGCTCAGTGCCTCCCTTTGCCCTGCATTGGCTGATTCAAGGAATTCTTCCTAACAGCCTTGATTTTATCTCTTTTCAGAACTACTTAGGAAACATAATGTAAAAAACAAAAACGTGGAAACAATCTTTGCAATACCAAAGAGTTGTTTAATTTAGTGGTCTATTTGTTAATGTTATCTTCATCCATTGCTATCAAGCTGCATCTTCCAAACCTGCAGAACAGAAGGAGGAAATCTTAAGCCTATTTTCTTCCTCCTGGGAAGTCCAAATGGGCTAATTTTGAGAGAATTCTCCTCTCTTTTGTGACAAATTAGCATGATTCTAGAGTACAATAGGGGTGGGTTGTAAAACTGTTCCAGATCCCTCAAATCTGCTACAGGCAGCACAAGAATTGCTTCTATTAAATCCCAGATAATAATGTGGAAACTTAAAAGTGTCTTCAGGGATCCTGTGGTGCTCACTTGTTCAGAGCAGTAGCTGCATTTTCACCAGTCTCTGTGTTAAGTGGTTCCCACAGGCCTGGCCACGGAGGGAGCCTTGGATGTACAGGTGCACAGCTTCAGATCCACGTACAGGAGCTTGTCATTCTTATTGTGAATGTGAAGTCTGATGTGACTTCCTTCTCTGCTGATAAATTGCTTCCAGTTTTAAAAGCAGGAAGTTCACCTTACGGATGGCACAACCCATTTCACAAGCCATGCTGTTGCTTGTCTGCAGGTAAGCTCAAATGCTGGTGTGCTCAGGTACCAGACCCTACAGTGGAGAGACCACTAAGCTTCCTCTTTCACTCTTCTTCCTTGAAGGCAAAAGCAGATCTCAGTGATTAGTCACAGGTCAGGAAAACATGGAATGACAAGCCTCTTTCCCCTGTTGATTTGTTCACTCTTCTGCAGGGTTACCCATAAACATCAGCTTTTTAATAGACGCTAAAGAAACCCCTTCATTATCAACTAGTGTCAGACTAGATGGGATTGCATCTGCTGAAACAATCAACAATCAGATTTTATTCTCTACAGTTTGGATCTCTCTCTGGACCATCCCTGCATCCAGAGTGTGGCCTGTGGCAGCCTGAAACTACCTGCAAATACTGACCCAAGCAGTCACTTTATATTTGGTTTTCAGTGAGCTATGAAGGTGAAGGGTGTCATTCTGCCCTTCTGTGTAACAGCACTGCTGTAAGGAGATCAGACCCACCCTGTGGGCTCTGAGGTAAGGAACCTGCTCTACTCCATGTACTGGTATGAAATACCCACTGCTCTGGAGACTGCAGCCTGCACATCCAGGTGACTGAACTCAAGGTTACAACAGAACTGTTCTTGCTTTCTCTTCTTTTCTCATCCAATGATTTAACAGTTACTATGTGTGAAAGGAAATATGATCAATAAGAGAAATGATGAACTCTACTGTGGATATTCTGGGGCCTGATGATTAAGACTTCATTGACAATAGAGAACAAGGTGATGAGTTTAAATCCAGATTCCCCACGTCCCCAGGCAGTTCCCTGACTGCCAGGCTGCTCACTGACAGACCTGACTCTGTTGGGAGCCCCTTGTATCCATTGCTTTTGGAAAAAATGGCCAACACAGGCGAGTGGGAACTGCTGCTGGATCATAGAATCACTTTGGTTGGAAAAGACCTTTAAGATCATTGAATCCAGCCATTAACCCAGCACTACCAAGGCCACCTCTGGTTTATTGGTGGACTTGGTAAACCGTGTCCCTCAGCACCTCATCTACATGTCTGTGAAACACCTCCAGGGATGGGGACTCCCCCCCCTCCCTGAGCAGCCTGTTCCAGTGCTTGACAACCCTTTCAGTGAAAAAAATGTTTCCTGTTATCCAACCTAAACCTCCATTGGCGCAACTTGAGGCCATTTCCTCTTGTCCTGTCACTTGGTGCTTGGGAGAACAGACAGCCCCCAGCCTCACTCCAGCCTCCTGCCAGGGAGCTCTAGAAAAGGGAGAGGGTCGCCCCTGAGCCTCCTTTTCTCCAGGCTAAACAGCCCCAGTTCCTTCAGCTGCTCCTCACAGGACTTGTTCTCTAGACCCTTCACCACTGTTTTCAGTTTGGTTCAGTTGACAAGTTTGCTTACTTTTGAGCTTTTTTGATGTGTGTTTGTGCCCCCAAACTGATAATTTCTGCATGTAATTCTGTTTCTTCTTATTCCTCTGCCAGTTTTAATTCATGTCGAGAAAGGGGAAGAAAAAAAAATCTTAAGATATGTAAAGTAAATAGCTTTCATTTTTCTCAAATGTATTCATTAGTCAAAATAAGTCACTGAATAATTTACAGGGATGATTCTTAGTCCCCCAATTGTCTGAGCAGTTCATCACCCGTCCTCACATTGCAGATGTTTTGATTAAGCACACGAAATGCATCACAGCTGCCAGCCTTCTTTCTGGGTAGCTTCTCTGATGTCAGCAGAGGCTCTCCCCATTTATACCAGCAGTAGACCTGAACTAAGCTCAATAGATCTCTTTTGATCACAGAACTTTAAGCAAAGCTTCCTGAAATCAGCCTTGGGCTGTGAGGTGTTTTTCAGCCATTTCAGGAGAACAGTGAGGTTCAGAAGCCCAAACAACACGGCTGAGGCAGCAGGCTTGCTTTTGGAATGACCTCTCAGAGGTTCTTGAGCAGTAGCCTGCTGAGCCATGGTAGATCCTGGGCTGCAAATCATGGGATTAAACCTTTAATTAGGTGTCTCAGAGCCAGGCTCTGGATGTGAAAGCTGACAGCTCTGAATTGGCTCTGCTGAGGGCTGTCAACATCATTATGGATACGCTTTTTTCAGAGCATGTTTTACTGTTCTTTAGTCTTTCCTCTCTGCAAACAAGGTTTCCTTGCAACCTTTGATTTCCACCACAGCCTCTGGTTCATTTAGAAAGGCCTGTCTCTCCGAGGACAGCTTCAGTTGTCATCCTGCTTAACCCCTCTTGGGACAGAGTTCACCAAGGCTGTGGACAAACGTAGCACTCTTCTGGCATTTATTAAACTGAGAAAAAGGTGAAATGGTTATTTTTAGTCTACAAACAAGAGTTAAATACCTATCATCAAATGTAAAAAGGAGTAAATATGGTATAAATTATTCTAATGGGTTTGCACAAAAAAGAGCAATTAAACTAATGCAGTTTGACTTCTTTTCAATTAATAATGTACCAAATCATTTCTACATTGTTTGGAAAGACTATGTGCAGATAATATTGTCTTATGGCCTAATTTTTTTCATGCAATTAGTTGCATACATTTGCTGACAGGCTAATTTATGAGCAATTGCTCTAAAAGCAGAACTATTTTGCATTTAATTATATTGGGTTGTAATCCATCTGTTGACAAATTTGTGTGTTTTGCCATTTATTTGCTAATGCGTTCCACTACTCCAGCACGATCAGTCATACAAGTTGAATATTTTTTTGATTATATAAATACCATAGGGTAATTAAGGGCCAGATGTATGGCTGGTGGGAAGGACTAGTTGTGGTGTTTCTCCCCCCTAAGATGAACCTTTTATTACTGCTCTGTGAAGAATGAACAAAACTATGATTAAAAGTGGAGTTCTGTGGCTGCTGTTTCTGCGGCAGGGGAAGGTGGGGAGGGGTTAATCCCAGGGTGCCCCCAGTGCCTTCTGCCCAGGACCTGCTGGGGGGTGGTGTGCAGGGTACCTCTAAAACACCCTGTTCCTCAGCAAATCAAATCTCCTGCAGTGGGAAGCAGAGGGTGACCTGGGAAATCAGGGCAAGGTTTCTGGGTTCACTGTTTTCACTGCTCGCTCTGAGGAGGAGGAAAGGTGAGCTGGCTGGAATGGCCCCTCTGGTGAGGTGCCTTTGGATGGCAGGTGCTTGGGCATGGAAAGTACTTTGTGCCAGTCAGGCTTCTTGCTGAACTGATTGACTGTGGGTGCAGCATGGGGAATGGTAGCTGCTGGGAGAAGGGGCTTTCCCTTGGCTCCTGCTGCTTGGACTTACTGAACTGTGGTGGTATTTGGGGGTAATAAAGGTTCTTCTTCTAGTACCCTTGAGAAAAAAAAAAAGTGATATTGAGCTGAGGATTTTCAAGACAAGAATGGTACTTGGACTTTGCATCATCCTTGGAAAAAGCAGGAAGGCTCAGAAGAATGTGGACTGGGTGAGGGATAGGTGTGGAGTGGCCTGTGGATGGAGGAGCTCACTTGCTTTTGTTCTCTTAGTGGTAGTTCCTTCAGTACCAGCTGAGTTCAGGTTGCTCTCACAAAAAGGACAGCAGCAATGGATAAATCTTAAGGCAGAGTCTCTGGAAAGTCACTTGTGTGTGGACACCCCACAACACTTGACAAAGCACAGTGGGGCAGTGGACGAAGCCTCCTTAGAGCAACAGCCAGGGTGCAGTGTTGGACTCCCGTTGTTCTTTCCCATGGTGACTAATACACTACCCCCTAAGAAACCCCTCTTGTTTGCATGATGATTTGAGGTGAGCTGTACTATCCAGGAAAATGAAGGGCAGCAAAATCTGGCTCTTGATAGAGCTTTAAGACTATTTAGTTCAAGGCCTGTCAAAATAGCTCTAGAGAGTGCCATGAAAAAGTGGCAGCAGGAGTGACAGCTTCTTGTGTGTATCAAAAGCAGCCTGAACAATGTGCATTGGAGGCTGTTGTGGTGAGGGTGCTGCTGTCGATGTGCATGAGCACACACATGCTCCAGCTGGGCCATTTGCACTCTTCTGATACAAGTACAGGCTACTGGCTCTCCTTCCAAAGCGAAGGTCGTTCCAAGGCTCGTGAGGGTGGGTGTCTGTTCCCTGGGTTTGTCTGCACTGAGCTTAGGTTCAGATACACATCAGCTTTCTCAGCCTCAGAGAGGGGTGGAATTGAATCTTGCAATTACCACATTTACAGGCAAAGTGTTTCTGACTTTGGATTAAAGACAAAGGTCAAATTAGAATTCTCTTTGTATGTTGGATTTTTGGTTTTGTTTCTTTGTGGTCTTAAAGAACTGAATTTCTATTTCTCCTGAGTATTAACAGCTGGCAGCTGTACAGATTATGAGAGTTCAGGCATCTATAAAAATATCAGTTCCTTTTGAAGTGCTTTAGAGCACAAATTACAGTTAGATAATATCCTCAGATGACAATATCGGTCTGTGAAAAAGGATTTTCTTTCCCCACCTCCTTCTGCTTTTAATCTAGAAATTAAAGACAATAGGAACTGCAATTATCAAAGACACCAAAAAAAATACTCCCTCTTGGGGGCTTCACCTAGAAGTTCTAGTTCCTGCTCAGTGCACTTTGGGAAGCTCAGTTTGTTGTTAATATGCTTTTGTAGAGCTGTCTTACAATCCTCGTAAAGCCTGCTGAAGATAGAGCTTAAAGGAATGGGTGGACACTTTGGGAGAGTCAGACAAATAAATGGCATGCTCTTTATGCTCTGAAGCACAGATGACTGGAATTGTAACTGACTGAGTAATTCGCAGTGATTAATTTGAGGAGATTTTCCATGTTTTCAGTGCTCTTTGAAAGTCTGTACATTTAAGCAGAAGTATGGTTTAGTTAAACATATTTCAGTGTAATTGTTTGGTCTTGAGACTGCTAGCAGGCAATTGTCTTTTGAAATGTTCAGTGTGTAGAAAAATTCCACAAATCTGGGATTTTTTTTTTGCCTAACGTGGTAGGGAATTCCATGGGGATGGTTTTATTGCTTAAATTGCAAGTCATATGTTTGCTGATTCTCTTTGCCATTTTGCCACATTGGCTAACCATAGCAGACAGTCTGGGAGAGGAGGTGATAGCCTATAATTCATCTAAGTAGCAGGCTGAAATGTGAATTTTGCAACTGGATTTATTTATTGTTGCTATTTTTATGGTAGTGGTTCCTAGTTACTGCCGTGAACAGGGCAAATGACTGTGGGTGTTCCAGGCAACTGGCATCTGGAAGGCTTCCCTGCACTACAAATCATACCTGTCCTGCCATCATCATCTTAACTTCTCGCTGGGAACAGTTTTCTCATTGTAATTAATCATTGTTTCAGATAGGTTTTGTCCTTGTGAGTCAAGATGATTATGGAGAAGAGCAAGACAAAGCTTAGAAGAGAGTGTGAACCCTACCCTGTGCTTCTGAGAAGAGTCACTGGCAGAAGCCAGGAGGGGGGTGGGGATGAGCTACCTATTCATGCCCCTGCTCCCTCCAGTTCATTTGGGATCAAGAAGTAATGTACTGTGAAGGGCAGGGGGAAGGGGGAAGCAGCTCTGAGATTCCAGCCCACGGCCACTCCTGCTGTGTCAGCTGGGCCATGGGACTTTTTAACAGGTTGCAGTTTCATGCTGCATATTCAGTTTCAGAACTGCAGATAAGCATTTCCTTCTGAGATCTCTGTGCTGGTTTCCCAGCTGAAGAGGTCCAGAGAGAGTTTGTAGAAGTGGAAGCAGGGGAATTCTGAAGCGTGATGAGGCTCATCTAAAACTTAATCACTGTTGGCCCTGATTTTACATTCAAAATCCAAATAGCTGTGAATATGAGTGTGGGAAACAGCAGTGATTCTATCCCATGTCTTTCATCATGAGATCCTAGTGCCCCCCAGAGTCTGACTAATAAAATCACTGAGCCCAAGACTGCTCCAGGGAGTGGGCTACCTTCCCTGAAACAGATGGGAATGTTTAATGGCATGGAGCTTGGACTTTCCCAGTTGTCCTATTAGCTGTCCAAAGTAATTCATTCAGGTGACCAAGACAGGGGTGTTGCAAATTCTTCCTGAGTGGAAAACGGAACTCATTGGCCAAATGGGGGCAGGAGTTAATTAGTGAGGAGCAAAGGCACAGATCTGCAGAGCTGTGAGGACTGTAATGCAACTGCCTTGTTACTTAGTGTAGCAGTGTAATTTAGGCCAGGGAGTAGGAGTGAGATGAAGAGGGTGTTTATACCATTAGCTTTAGACATCTGGCTGAAGCACAGACTGGTGCAGTTATGGTTAGCAGCAGATGTTCCCTCTGGAGTCAGTGGAGGGATGGGCCCTACCTGAGAGCTGTTCCCATCACAGAAGTTGGGTAGCACAAATTGCTCTGCCTCTGCTGCCCCCCGGGTGCTGTGGCACTGCCTGCCCAGCAGCTCTGTGAGCTGGAAGGCAGCCTGTTGCCCTGAATGCTTGTTGTATGAGCAGGAGGACACTGCCTCTGCTACAGCCAGCTAACTTTCTCATCACTCTCTAGCAAACATTAATGTCTAGAAAAAAAGCAGATTTTATCTTCTCCCCAGATACAACATTAAACAAACAGCCAAGGCTCTGTAGTGCCAGGATGTTTTTAGGATGCTTTTCAGAACATGTACTTGACTTCAATCATTCCAAATCTATTTTGTAATTACAAAGCCATTCTCTGTTCCTTTTGAAATCAATTCTAAAGCTATTCCACCACCATACTGAAAATGTCTGATGTGTAGAATTCACACGAACATCTATTTCAGTCCTCTTTTTTTCCTCTGTTGATAATCTTTAGAGTAGAAAAAGGGGTCTCTGCAGAGCCTGGAGTATTTTTGAACGTCTCCCATGACCTCTCTAGAAGGCTGCTTGAAGGAGCTTCATCCACCTGGGCAGTGTTAGTCCAACAAAAAGGAAAAGGAAGCCCACCCAATGCAGTTTTAAGGCCAGATGGAGTGATGAACATTTAATTTCCACTTCCCCTGAGGCACCTGCCATGCTGCTTCACCGAGGACTCTGCTGTCAAGGTGAGCAGCAGGGGTTTACTAGACCATGGAGTTCATTACCAGCTCTGAGGCTTCATCAGCTGGCTGCAGGGCACGGCAGGCTGGCTCCTTGCTGAACAGCAGAAAGGTCCATTGGCTCTTGTCAGGTGGTGCCAATAGTAAAGACAAGACTGAAACCCACCAAATAGGCCACACACTTTAGGAATATCTGTGAAGTTTGGATCAGCACACTTGCCTGTCATTGTTACATGACATCCTCCTTGATGCTGTGTGATGATCAGATTTACAAAACCATTCACTGTCCAGCTGTATGTAGCCCTGATACAAAGTAGGTTTTCTTTGTCTACAGAACAGCCCTGGCAAAGCACAGATGTGCCTGCTTGATCCAGCCCATCTCAGACAGACCCAAGCTTTATTTAGGAGCACCCATGTCAAAGCACAAATCCATCGTCAATGCATAAGGCCAGGAACTGTAGGATGGGCATTTAGGGAGCAACCTACACATAGCCTGTGTAATGCCAAGAAGGAAAAAGCACATAGCAGAGAGGAAGGTGGAGATCTGCTTCTGCAGGGCTGTGCTGAGTTCACAGCACGAGTGCCTGTGCACTGAGTCAAAGCAACGTGCCAGGAATTACCAAGGGTTATTCTGTAAAGGAGTTGGAAATAAAGCTGGCATTACATAAAATGATATGACACTGCTCCAGTAATCACTCCACAAGCAGAGGAAGGGGTTGTAAGCCAATGTGTTCTGGTTCTGATTTGAAACTGGTGGAATTTACATCCCCTGAGCATCTTTTTTGGCCCCCAAGGAAATGAGCAGGCTTCCCACTCCCCGGGTGTCCGGGAGAGCAGCTGCATAGCTGGTCTCTCCCCCAGCCCCATCAGGACTGGCTTCCTTGTTATTAGTTCCCAAGATTGCTCTCACAACGACTCAGCCTTTAAGATGTGGTTATATATGTGGGTTTTGTAAGTGAATGGAAGAAACCCCACAAAGGTTAGCTGTTTCTTCTCAGTGAATTCCTGAGCAGAAGGAAACATTCAATGATGCCCCTTTCTGTGAATGTGGTCTGCCAGATCAATGCATTTTCTGGGTTGTGTTACCCTGCTGAGAATTCATAACAGATTTTGAGGCCAGACCACATCTTCCCTTCCAGCCAAGGCTAAGTTAATTAGGTAAACACGACCACACAGTCTCCCAAGGTTTCTGTCTCTGCAGGGGGAGAGGGACATATTGTGCCCTGTCCCACAGGAGAATCGATGAACGTCGCAGCGTGTCAGAACCTCACGTGCCATCTGCTTGTGGGCCTCTTCCCCACTTTGGGAGCACCTTCTGTGCTGGGGGGACTATAAGCCATTTACCCCCTGTGCAAGAGGGTTACAAAGTACCAAGGTGCATTATTGATGAATCATAAATGGACTTTTTTTAATTTGTACTACAAATCTGTTCTCTGAGGGGTTTTGTTTCTTTCATACCAAAGGAAGGTATGATTTTGCTGATGAGTTCTGCCTACTGACACAGGTAATTACTTAATCAAGGGCTCCTGCCTTCTGTTTCAAGATAGCTGAGATATTAAGAGATCATATTAATGCCCTCAGAAACACAGCAAGACTGGAGAAGTCTATAAAGATATATTTAGTGGGAAAAATTATTCCATGATAATTCGTCAGTTACAGCGTTCTATCAGATATCAAATGCTGGAGATGAAATCTGCTCCAGCTGGGGGAAGGATCCATTTTCTGTGCTTTCAGACGTGTCTGGAAAGAAACTGCCTTTACTTGACCATTTTTGTCGTGTGTGCTGTGTTCACAGGGTGTGGGTTAGTACTGAGGCTGGTCTGTGCAGGGCTGGCGGGTGGTGAGAGGTGTTACCAGCATGGCACAGCCACAGACTGATGTGTTCTGCATTGGCAAAGGATGCCGTAGAAAATGCTTAGGATTAAACCTCCAATACTGGTTCAGAGAGGATGGAATAACTTGGGTTGCCTGGTCCACCTGCCCCTGAGAGCAGGGCTAAATAGTATTAAAACGATGAACAACCATACTAGAAGGTGACTTAGCAGCTCCTCATGTTTGCACTCCACGTTTCATTTCTGTGTCACCTCTGTGGACTTTGGTGCTCCTTTGGACTGAGAGGAACTGTGCACACAGAGACATTTTAAGTTTTTCCTGCCCTTGAGATACTGGCATTTTCTGCCATCGTTCCTGTTTTGGAGAAGAGCACACGTGTCCTCTGGCAGTGGGGCATTTGCTGATGTTCACAGCAGCAGCCTAACAGCATTTTGCTCCTTCCTGCACCTGAGCATCAGATACTTGGTCTGGCATGTAACTGCACCTCTGGCACATGGACATCACTCACCTCCACAGGAAGGAGGCACCCCTCCAGGTGGGAACCCACAGTGCTGTCCCTGCAGACACAAGGAGGGGCCTCCTCTTTTAAGACCTCCACAGAAAGCAGCTGGTAGAATAGGCTACGAGG
Source organism: Merops nubicus (assembly GCF_000691845.1). Classification (NCBI taxonomy): domain Eukaryota; kingdom Metazoa; phylum Chordata; class Aves; order Coraciiformes; family Meropidae; genus Merops; species Merops nubicus. Next base: position 6,556 of record NW_008597272.1, on the reverse strand, counting down.
TCACTGTGAGCATCTGTTACAAATGAAGCCCTTCCTCTGCTGTAGGGAATATGTGCATCCAGGGTAATATATTGATTTGCTTCATTATAATTTCTGCCATTTTGTCACATCTTACCAGTGAGTGTTACAAAGCCACAGTTTTAGTGACAGAGAACCTCACACTCTGCCTTGACTCTTGTTTCAATAGGAAAGCTTACTCAAGGAGGACTAATGAAAATTACAGCTATTTATCCACCAAAGCTATGAAATGATACATTATGATTCCCAAAGTGCTGGGTTACTGTACTGTGACAAATAGAATAGTTTCCTAAGTACCCTTGAGTGAGAACAAGTGTGCAAAAAGGAAACTAATATTGGAGATTTATTTTTTTCAACCACTTAGTTGCCAATCGAAGGAGTTACAAGTAGAGTTTATGTTTCTTAAAGATCTGTCTGGTGGAGGAGTTTAAAAGCTGATAAAGCAGGAGGTGCTTAGACCCCCATTGTGTTTGAAGTGGGAAGAGTAATAAATGCATTTTCCATACATGGAACGTGGTTCAAGAATTGTTTCTGCTGCTGCTTTTCTAGACTGTACAGCCCCCAAGCCCTGTAGCCACAGCCTCGGGCACTGCTGGGCACTCGTGGCAATGTGCTTCTGCCACTGTCTTCCAGGTGATCTTCTTGTCCATCTGCCTTTTGTGCCTGTAGCAAACACTCGACCTTTACCAGGGTGGCACCAGTCAGGTCTGGGCTCTGTCACCCACGTGCCAGGGGTGGGCAGAGGTGGCAGCACACGCTGGTGCCAGCCTGGTGTGCACACGTGGGGCAGCTGCTGAATCAGAGAATTGCCATTCCTCTCTGTTTTGCAGGAGTAGCACTTTGATGTAAGGCACTATCTACAAGGAACAGAAGCCAAAAACTGGTTTTGTGGAGTCCCTGCCTCTCCTCCTTTCCCCAGTGCAAGCATAAAGGCCACGTGAAAGAGTTTTCTGCTGTTGCCAGCAGGGTGGTTCCAGAAGGATGCTGAAAGCAGCTCTGGCTGAAAGCCGGGTAATACATGGCTCACTGAAGGCAGCTCTGTCACCTATGGGCTATGGGACTGCAGCACCCTGGATCTAGAACATGCATCTGCTGAAGGCAGCAGTAGGGACAGGGGTAAATGAGAAGTCCTCTTTGAGGTCCTTCCCATCAGAAAGGGAGAGCACCTGCCTTGCCTTTGCCAAAGACTCGCTGTAATGTCTTGGGCAAATTATTTCAGAGGAGTTTCAATCCAGAATTTGTGCTTTTCCCTCCTGCTGACACTACTGATGGCTCCCTTGTTTCTCAAGATTTACCTAAGGGGTAAGATTGCTGGATTTGGGGCTGCTATCTGGAGAGCTGTTGGCAGCTGAGCAGGAGTTCCCAAGTCCCTGTGTCTCAGCCAGGTGGGCACAGCTCTTGTGCAAAGTGTGCCCTGCTGTTCCCTGCTGCAGAGCCAGCTGGTCATGGGCTGGAGGCAGCAGGAGCCACCACGTGCCACTGTGTGTGCAGCACAACTCAGGCTGCACGTGGGACAGGGACAGAGCCAAAAGGGCTCTTCCCACTGCAGACCCCCAGCGAGGGGCTGAACCTCACTGGCCTGCTCCCTGCCACAGGCCAGCCCAGGACAAGGCCAGATGTGCATTTTGGGTGCTAGAGCTTCCTCAGAAAAAAGGCAGTGTAATAGCTGCCCTACATTCACAACTATTAAGTCTATTAATTGTGTTAACTGTCACAGCAAATTAATCTGTGGACTGATCATTAATAACTCAGTTCCTAAATGGAGAAGTAAGCCAGCAGATGAATGAAGTTTTGTAGGCCTTGGAATTCAGCTCTGATGCAAATCCCAAACTGGTGCATGGAGTAAGCCCTTTAAGTTGTGTTTCACTGAACTAACCATAGAGAACAAGGTGGTGTCTTTGGGTTTATCTAACAAATTGTCTGCTTTGAGTTATCAAAACCTATATGCTTTTATGCCACCTGGGGCTAAAACCAGGGCAGCTGAAATCAGGAAGAGTTTTCTCATTATTTTCAACATACCTTAAACCTTGGTGAGGTTGTAGAGAGGAATCCCATTCTGTCTAGTCTAGACCCAGGTATCCTGATCCACCCTGCTCTGCAGCCAAGCTCTGGCTCCCTGTCCTCAGACACTTCCAGTCTTTCCATCCTGTGCAGAACCATTCAGAGCTGCAGCTGGGCAGTTGAGCTCTGTGAAGTGCATGGTGACCACTGGGACTGCTGCTCCTTGATTCATTTTTATGAGCAGGGTGTGTTTTTATGAGTGTCTCTGCTCACTGAGCACGCTGCTGGACTGGCCCCCTGGCTTGCTTTCCTGAGCCATTACCACTGGTTTTAGGAGCTGTTAGTGTGCTTGTGTCATTCACCTTGTTCTTTTCAGCCTGTACTTTGCTGCAAAGGTGACCATCCAAATTAGGAAAGAGGCAATCAATGAACAAACGTGCTGATAATAATAACAACACTCTGAGCTGCTGTTTGTATTTGCTACACTTCTCAAATCCTGCCTCTTACAAAGTGCTTGAAGTCTAAGCATTTTTCAAGTCCTCTTTCATTTTCTGGTCTGATTGTTTCTTGCTGCCCCCACTGGTTCCCCTGTACAGTGGATTGAAAGCCTGCTGAGGTACAGATCCTCTGCTGGCATATGTGGTGCTCACCCTGGGTGAGTCACACTAAAAGCAATATTCAAACACAGTGTTCTTGGGGATTACAGTGTTTGAAGGAACATGAAGCAGTACCCTCCACTCTCACCTGCAGAGGACTTTCAAACAAACTTTTCAGTGAGACTTTAAAGGACATCAGCCTTTGTCACTTGCCAAGGTAGGCTTAGAGGCAGGAGGCTTTCAAGCACCTACACATTAGGTGGTTTCTGACTGAGGGCTCTTTCTTCCCCCTCTGCCCCTTGAAGTCCAGTAGCTGGAAATAAAAGTGAAGTGAGAAAAAGTACTTGCACAATGAGTGAAATTAGTAATTTCTTCAGGGACAAAATAATTAGTCCACTTCAAATCAAGATGAGATATCTAGCTGGACAACATCTTGCAGCTCAGTCACAAACAGATAGGTCTGGTACAGAAATGACATGGAGGTGTTCTTTGTCTTGCATGTAGTGTGTCAGAGGAGTGCCCCTTCTGACCTTACCAGCTGAAGAAGAAGCCTCTCTGCTTTACCCTGTGCATCTGTGAAGAATTTGACCAGATGAGGAGAGACAAAAAGCCTGGCAAGAAGGGCTTTGATGAGTGAGATCTCCCTTCCCTGCCTTTCACCTGCAGGTAACTTTGATTAGTGACTCTGACATGTGGCCTGTTTTGTTTTTTTTTTCCTGTAGTAATGAAGGAAAAAAATTAGTCAGTTCATGATTATGACTGTTGTGCAGTTTTGAAATAAAACCAATGGTATGTGGCTGAACCTGCCTGATAAGAAGTTATTAAAAAAAGCAATGATGTCTTCATCACAGCAATGAGGAGATAAATTATATGTTAAATGGCAAAGCACTGCACTGCATATTTCATGCTCTGTAATGACTTGAGTTCATCATGATAAATGCTGTTCAAATAAGCACCCCAGGAATTCAATGTGATGGTCTGCTGCCTGTGCTGAGATCTCTTCTACTCACTTTTGTGGTGTTGCCTTTTGCAGAGCCACTCTTCAATAGCACTCTCAAGGAACGTGAAAAGGCAAGAAGTAAATCCTTTATTATGAAAAGCTGCACAATTAACAAAGGGAAGAGGGGAGTTGCCTTGAAGCTTTCCCTCTGCCTGTAAAAAATGAGCTTTAGGTTTGACACAGGTGGCAATATTTTAAATGTCAGCCCTGGGCTTTGCTCTTGCCTTTAATACAAATGTCAGTGGCATTTTGCTGGGAAATCTTTTTGTTTCACCTTCCGCCTTGATGAATTCAGATTGGCTTCCAGTCTTGCCATCTACCTTTGTGTATTAATAACTCTGTTGACTCAAGTTCTGCAGCAGGTTTTTTTCCAGAAGCCATGAATAAAACACAAGCAGCAGACCAGGTATATTTGGAAGATCAGCAACAAGGTTTAGCATGAAGTGGACAAACGCTGTAGTGGCAGGGGGTGAAAATTAAATACTGTGAACCCCTACAGTCATAATCCAGGCAGAGAGCTTCCTTAACACTTGGACCACTGGTTGTTATGTGAAGAAAAAGTGTGTTCCTTGCTGGGGAGGGAAATAGAACCACTAGCACTTCCATCTGGGCTGAAGGGACTGGGCAATGGAATACTACAGTGAGAAAAAATAATCAGGAACTGCTAAATACTACCCTGCTCTGCTCTTAAGCAAGCTGGTTCTTAGAAAGCTGTATCAGCTTGGAAGAAAAATACAGTGGTGTCAGAGGACTACTGTCTGGCACCTGCATTATCTTTGCTTCCAGATCAGTTGGCAAATGCTGCTAAAGTACCACTGGGAGGGAAAAATCATCCATCAGGAGTGCAGTTGCCTTCTAATACAATTCAGTGCCCTGGTACCTTCAGATGCTTTTATAGCTACTGTTCATACCAAATAACACACCAGTGGGAAGGCAGGAGTGGGCTGTTGGCAATGGGGTTCCTCCCTTGGACTGCAGGGTTGGAGGAGATGCTGGGGAAAATGTCCCACTGGCTGTGTCTTGCCTCAGCATCTGCCCAGGGTACTGGGCTAGGGGAACCTCTGGTCTCATTCAGTAAAGCCATCTTTACTCTGTGGGCCCTTGAGAGCTGGGGTTACCCCTTTCATTTTTATATATTTCATACTTTTAAAAATAGTAACCCAATTTTCTATGTGGGTTTTCCTACCCAAAAATATAGTTTGTTACTTTTAAGGCAAATAGTTTTGTCTAATCTGAAATAGCAGCAACTGCCTCTCTGTATGAAATAAATGTTGGCAAAACCTGCACTTACTGTAGCAGATTTCAGCCCTACTTTGCTAATGCCAACTATTGAACTTCCAAAACCCTCTAAGGTTCAGTGTCATTTATGACATCCTAAGCAGCCAAGAGTTCTCCTATCTCATCATTCTCTGAAATGTTGACTGCTGGCATCTCAGGACTGAAATATATTTCTGCAAAACCTTTCTAAGCTGTCTGTAGTGATGCATAAACTGAGAAAGAACATTCTAAGGCTTTGCATGAAACCCCACTGTGTTCATGGTGAATTGTCCCTCAGTTACAAGTATTTATAGCAGATTTTTAGTGTATTCAGATACTTAAAGGCGTTCAATGATGTTCTGTCAGAACTTTTTGGACATGTTAAATCTCTGCTTTTTCACACCTGAGGAACTCCCGTGGGTCTGTCACTCCTGAGAAGCCAGCCTGAAGCCAGCTCTGTAAAGGGGCTGCAGAGCCTGGGCAGCTGCTCCTGCTGCTTTGCATCGTGAGCAGAACACACCCCTTCATTCTGTTCCAGGGGTGGAAGTGCAGGTGGTGTTCCCAGTCCTGTGGTGGCAGGGAGCTCTCTGGTACAGGAACCTCTGCTGATGAGGACTGGCTCCTCAGGCCACAGGCAATGAAATGCCTTTATTTTCTACTGGCTCCATTAATGTTCCTTTCTAAAATTCTAATGCACCTAATTGGTCAGTGCCCAGCTTCAGCCCAAAAGGCTCTGTTGGCATGTCCCTCGTCCTCAGGTTATGTTTATTGCAGTTTCACCTCTTTGAAGGTAAAACAAAGACTTTATGCTTCTCTTGGGAAAAGGGGAGGTGAAGGCAGACT